>NC_041002.1:30377013-30677013 GCF_004193775.1 Glycine soja | reverse complement strand
AATCACTTGAGCTTTTGGCATCATTAAAATTGCTTGGTTCATCATCATGAAGCTTGCTTCTACATTAGGGCCTTCTTCTACATCTCTGGCCCAATCTTCTTGGAGTGTTGTATCCAATACCCCTGGGGGGTAGGAGTGCATTAGCATGGATGATTTTACAAAAGAGGGTTGCGTCACTCAACACATTCATTATACCACCTATCATAGGGATTTGGTGCCTCATAATACCTATTTTGGGCACCAATAGAGCACAAGGATTTAAGATCTTTCAAACCAAACCCTCATCCAACAACTCCTTTACTTGAGGAATAACCTCAATCTCAAGAGGTGTGGCAGTGCTAACAAGTGTTCTTTTATAAAGCAGAAGATGTGGAGGTTGTCTAAAAAGGGAAGTTTCTTTAATGTTTGTCTTTATTGCAAAATGACTTTCCTTCTTAGCTAACCTCTTAGAGGAGACACTTACCTCCATATACTCCTCCTTAACCATTAAAGGTTGTTCTTCTTTTCTTTTTCTGTTCTTTTCCTCATCCCATTTAAGTTTTATTTGTACTTGATCCTTAGCTATCTGTGAAGGTGTTTCAGGATGCAACACAAATTTAGTGCCAAGATGGGTGAGGGTAATCTCATTAATTAGGCCATTGTAAATGATCTTCCTATCAAACTTCCATGGCCTCCCTAAAAGAATATGCCTATCCTCCATGGGAACTATATCACAATTAACTTCACTCTTATATGTCCCAATGGAGAAAGGTACCTTCATTTGTTGGTTAACTATCATTTCCCCTTGCTCATTGAGCCATTAAAGTTTATAAAGTTTTCGGTGGGGAATGATAGTGAGATTCAACTTGGAAACTAATCTTATGCTACGACAATTGCAACAAGATCCACTATCCACAATGAGAGAACAAGTTTTATCTAAAATTTTGCATCTTGTATGAAAGATGTTCTTTCTTTGGGGTTGAGATAAATCACAATTGAACTCCAAGGAGCCTTCTAACCATTAGGAGATCTCCTTCTTCATGGGGGTAGACTTCCTTACTAGACTCTTGACCCCTTACTTCATTTTCACTTCGACTAGAGGAAGGGGAAGAAGTAGTCTCCTCTTGACTACTATAAATGTCTTGACCCCTCATAATCATTGTTTCTTTGTGGGGCATTGAGAGGCAATGTGACCTTTCCCAAGACATTTGAAGCATTTAATGTTGCTAGTCCTTTCTTGGGAACTAGTCTTAAGGGTGTATTTCTCTATGGTCTTACCCTTATCTTCCTTGGGTTTTGAAGGTGCAGCCCCCAAAATTCCTTGGGCTTGGTCCTTCCTTGGATAAGAGTGAAAGCCATAAGATTTTGAAGAAGACTTTCTTTTAAGTTGTTGCTCCACTCTTATACAAAGTTGGACTAGCTCATCTAGGTCCCTATATGGAAGGAGTTCAATGTTGTCTCTCACTTCCATCTTAAGCCCACTAAGACACCTAGCTATGCTTGTTCTTTCCTCCTCCCTAAGTCTAGCTCTCAAAAGGAGTAGTTCCATTTGCTATCTATATTCTTCAACATTCAAACTCCCTTGTCTAAGCCTTTGGAGCTTGTCAGTAAGCTTTCTTTCATAGTAGGAGGGAATGTGCCTCTTCCTAAGGGCACTCTTAAGATCATTCCAATACTCTACTGGAGGATCCCCATGAATCCTTTGTTCCCTAACAAGGGAAGTCCACCAATAAAGGGCATACTGATGCAATCCTACCCCCTAAGGCCTTGTGATATCAAAAGAAGGATAGTAAGGCCTTGTCTTGAAAGGCCAAGGGGAAGGAAAAGGAGGAAAAGGATTCCTCCAAGAAGATTGTTAAGAAGGAAAATCATTTTGCAACAAAATGTGATATCAAAAGAGCACTCCTTCTTAAACAATCTTTCTACCTTCTCCTATCAACGGAAATATCCCTTAGCACTGTCATACCTCTTGAGCTTGAGGTTATTCCTCAAGTAAAGGAGTTTTTGGATGAGGGTTTGGTTCGTAAGAGCTTAAATCCTTGTGCTTTGTTGCTGCCCAAAATAAGTATTATGAGGCACCAAATCCCTATGATAGGTGGTATGATGAATGTGTTGAGTGGTGCAACCCTCTTTCGTAAAACCACTCATGCACCCAACATCTTCATGATTTGTGTACATAGGGACTCATTAGGTAGGTTTGTTCTTATTTTTTGTTGAAATACAAACTTAGGTGCTCAAATGGGACACCTTAGGTTTGTCATAATTTTTTGTAGGAATAATCAACATGAAAATAAAGAAAAAGGTATGTTTTATTCCATTACTTTCCTAAACTTTTTAAATAGTGATCAAGGGCTTCCCATGGACCCTAAAAGAATAAAGGTCATTCCTGAATGGCCTACTCCACCATGTATAAGGGAAATTTTGGGCTTCATTGACTTAATAAACTTTTACAAAAGGTTTGATGCAATCCTACCCCCCGAGGGTATTGGATAGAAGACTCCAAGAGGCTTGGGCTAGAGCTTCTAAAGAAGGCCCTAGGGTTCTCATGAACCTTAGGGTAGATTTTTGAGCCCATGGGTCAAGGTTGGATCCACTCTTCTTTGTAAATATTAGAATATGCTTTTTCCTTTTTTTGGGCCTTGTATTTTGCCCATTCTAGTAGTATAGGGTTTTAGCCTTGTATTTCAGAGCATTTTGAGTAGTCTTTGTAGTAGGGACTTTTGTTTTGTATTTTCATGTATTTTGTAATGGGGGTGAGCTTAGCTATTATAGGGGTGTGTAGCTAAGCTCTAGGTTCTCTTCTCAAGGAGGTGAGCTTAGTTATTAGAGGGGTGTGTGTAGCTAAGCTCTAGCTTCTCAAGGAAGCTTCTCAAGGAGGTGAGCTTAGTTTTTAGATGGGTGTGTGTAGCTAAGCTCTGGCTTTTCAAGGAAGTTTTCTCAAAGAAGCTTCTCAAGGAAGTTTTCTCAAGAAAGCTTCTCAAGGAAGCTACCTAGTCTATAAAAAGAAGCATGTGTAACAGTTGTTGTAACTTTGATGAATGAGAGTCTTGTGAGACACAACTCAAAGTTCAACTTCTCTCCCTTTTTTCTTCCTTCAATTTCGTGCTTTTCCCTCTGTCTTTCTCTCCCTCTTTCTTTTCCTCCATTGAAGCATCATTTCCAAGCTTCTTATCCAAGGCTCATCTTGGTGGTGAAACTCCTTCTTCCATGGCTTATTCCCTTGTGGATGACGCCTCTTCTAACCACTTCTGCTTTGTCTTCTGCTGCATCTCCATGGTGGAAAATCACCATTAAAGGACCTCATTGAAGCTCAAAGATCTAGCCTCCATAGAAGCCCCACAAGCAAGCTTTCATCAAGTGGTATCAGAGCACAAGAGCTTCAAGTAGGTGCTCCTTAAACCTCCATTAATTTTTTGCTTTACCTTCTCTTCCATTGTTGTTTCTTCATTTTTTTCTCCATGTATCTCCTCACATGTCTTGTGCTAAATGTTGTTAACATGATTCTTTATAGTTTCCACCGATTAAACTTGCTATAGAAGCTAGATTTGATTTTCTATGGTTCAAATTTTGTGTTCTTGTTCTTGAACCATGAATTGTGTTGAGTTTAGGTTCCTTTGAGTTTTGTCTTGTTATTTTTTTTGGCTGAAACCAAAACCATAAAATTCTTACAAAAATATTTAAGTAGAAGAAAACGTCAAAAATCTAGAGTTACTTGTTCACCTATTGTAGTTTTGTCATAGAAGTCATGTCTAGTCATGAAACATGTCACATAAGATTTCTTATGTTGTGCTGAATTTTATTTTCTTCTTTCTTTGTCTAACTCATTTGTTCATGAGTGTATGAAATTTTTTTAGCCTATTATTTGATTTGAGTCAAATCTTTCATGTTAGTTAGTCCTTAACATGTTCATGCAAAATTCTTAGAGAGTCTTTGATTGTGAACATTTTCTTGAACTTTTAGGTTTCCTTATGATTGTGTCTATTGTGAATTTGAGTTTTGGTGATTGAATTGCTGGTTGAAATGTTTATCCTAAGTGAATATTGAACTCCTAAAACTGTGGTAAACAATCCTAGTGAGTTCAACATACATAGGAAGGTTGAAAGTAAGCCCAAGGCAATCAATGTACCATGCTTAAAAAAAAAAAAATCGCTGGTGCTGGCAGCTTGGACATACAAATTTGTAAAAATTACTGAGAATTGGTTACATCGAATTTTGAGCTGAAATTTTTACTGAATTTTCTAGACATCTGGAAAAAAGTTATAAAAAAAGAAAAAAGTGATTTGGATAAAAGGAAAAAAATACGAAAAATCACACAAGTTGGCAGGAAAATCAGTATCCAGAAAAAAAAAGGTGAAAGGGAAGTGTGTTTGTTGTTTTGGCTCAAAATTTATTCTATAATTGGAAATTTCAATTGAAAATTAGTATGAAAACAAGTGCCAAAGCTAGAGGTTTTTTGAGTCTTTTTTTTTTGTTTTTTTTCTCTACTCTAGAGGCATTCTAAGTTTCTCTTTGAGTCCTAGCTTGCTTCTATGTCCTTTTCATTGCTTTAATTGTTGAATAATCCTTGAAATATTGTCTTGTTAAAACTCCATTGGTTTAGCTTTCATTTCATTTTTTTTGGTCTTTGGTTATTGCTTGTCTCTTTGTTTCCTTGTTTGTGGGTTGCCATATAGGGAATTGGAAGGAGGATTGGTGCCATCCCTTGAAGAATTTGAGTCAAGAAGAAAGGGGCCAACCACCTTAAGAGCTATTGGACTACGAAGCACTCCAAATTGAGTGAATCACCAAAGAGAGAACAACTACAAAAATTGAGGACCGTTTTGTAATTTTGTAATTTGCAATTTACTTACCTTCATTGCTTTCAAGTTTTGTAACAAAAAGGACTTTCATTGGAAGTGTGTTGGGAGCCTCCAATAGGTTACCAAACTTCCATTTGTGTGTAATAATTTTAGGCAATTTTTCCTTAGGATAGTGAGTGTTTTGTTGGGAACCTTGAATGTGGTCATCCAAACACTCTTATGATTCGCCTAGTTTACATTTCTTGTTTACTTTCATAGCTTATTTCCTTTACCTTCCATTGTCAAACCGCCTAGATAGCTTTCCTTTTACCAATTAGTTTTTTTACCTTATCTTTCACACCTCTTTTAGTGTTTATTTTGGCTAGTTTCAACCATAGTTTCTTTTACCTTTTGTTTTCCAACCTCCAACAACAAAAAAACAACTAAGGAACCAACATGAGTCATCATTCATCTAGTGTTAATGGCAAGGGTACTAGTCATAAAGACCCTTTATCTAGAATCTTAGATGAGTTGAGTTCCCTCAGGTTATGGAAAGAAAAACAAGAGAGAAAAGAAAAAGGAAAAAAAAGAGTTGAAGAAATAAGTCAAGATGAAAGAAAGAAAATAAGAGAGGAAGAAAGAAGAAAAATAATGAAAAAATGAAAAGAGAAAAACATGCCTCCTATAGTAGTCATAACTCTTGTAAGAGCCTAAGTGAAGAACTTCGTGACTATTACGAAGGAAGGCATAGGTCACATCTTTGACCTCACTCCCATAGAAGAGAAAAGGAAAGAAAGCCTCAAGAGGCTAACATTAACCTCCCATACTTCCATGGGAAGGACAATGTAGAGGCTAACTTAGATTGGGAAATAAGGGTAGAGCAACAACTTAAAAAGAAGTCTACTTCAAAATCTTATGGCTCTCACTCTTATCCCAAGAAAGACCAAGGTCAAGGCATCTTAGGGGTGACACCTTCTAAGCCCAAAGATGATAAGGGGAAGACAATAGAAAAGCAAGCCCCTAAGGCTAGTATGCAAGAGAAAACTAGCTCTATAAAGTGCTTTAAATGTCTTGGAAGAGGACACATTACTTCTCAATGCCCCACCACAAAAACCATGATTATGAGGGGCCAAGACATTTATAGTAGCCAAGATGAGGCTACTACTTCACCTTCCTCTAGTGAAAGTGAAGAAGCAAAAGGGGAAAAATCTAGTGAAGAAATCTACCCCTAAGAAGAAGGACAACCATTAGTGGTTAAAGAGAAGTGTAAGGAGGTAAGTGTCTCCTCCAAGAGTTTAGCTAAGAAGGAAACTCATTTTGCAATAAAGACAAACATTAAAGAAACTTTCCCTCTTAGACAACCTCCATATTTTCTCTTTTGTAAAAAGACACTTGCTAGCATTGCCACACCTCTTGGGCTTGAGTTTATTCCTCAAGTAAAGAAGTTGTTGGATGAGGGTTTGGTTTGCAAGAGCTTAAATCCTTGTGCTTTGTTGGGGCCCAAAATAGGTATTATTAGGCACCAAGTCCCTAAAATAGGTGGTATGATGAATGTTTTGAATGGTGCAACCCTCTTTTGTAAAATCACTCGTGCACCCAACATCTTCATGGTGTGTGTACATAGGGACTCATTAGGTAGGTTTGTTCTTATTTTTAGTTTCAATACAAACTTAGGTACTCATATGGGACACCTTAGGTTTGTCATACTTTTTGGTAGGAATAATCAATATGAAAATACAAAAAAAGGTATGTTTTATTGCGTTACTTTTCTTAATTTTTCAAATAGTGATCAAGGGGTTCCCATGAACCCTAAGAGAATAAAGGTCATTCCTGAGTGGCTCACTCCACTAAGTATAAGAAAAATTTGGGGCTTCCATCACTTAACAAACTTTTACAGAAGGTTTGTCCCAAATTTTTCTATACTTGTAGCACCACTCATTGAGTTGGTGAGGAACCATGTTCCTTCATGGGAAGATGCCCAGGAAATGGGTTTTCAGACCTTATCCTACTCTAACATATCCAACACCACTAACACATATGAGGTAAAATCCTTTCCAAGGTGGAGGGGATGATGCAATCCTACCCCCCCAAGGGTATTGGATAGAAAACTCCAAGAGGCTTGGGCTAGAGCTACTAAAGAAGGCCCTAGGGTTCTCATTAACCTTAGGGTAGATTTTTGAGCCCATGGGTCATGGTTGGATCCACTCTTCTTTGTAAATATTAGAATAGGTTTTTTCCTTCTTTTGGGCCTTGTATTTTGGCCATTCCAGTAGTATAGGGTTTTAGCCTTGTATTTCAGGGCATTTTGAGTAGTCTTTGTAGTAGGGACTTTTTTTTGTATTTTCATTTATTTTGTCATGGGGGTGAGCTTAACTATTATAAGGGTGTCTAGCTAAGCTCCAGCTTCTCTTCTCAAGGAGGTGAGCTTAGTTATTAGAGGGGTGTGTGTAGCTAAGCTCTAGCTTCTCAAGGAAGCTTCTCCAGGAGGTGAGCTTAGTTTTTAGATAGGTGTGTGTAGCTAAGCTCTAGCTTCTCAAGGAAGTTTTCTCAAAGAAGCTTCTCAAGGAAGTTTTCTCAAGAAAGCTTCTCAAGGAAGCTACCAAGTCTATAAATATAAGCATGTGTAACACTTGTTGTAACTTTCATGAATGAGAGTCTTGTGAGACACAACTCAAAGTTCAACTTCTCTCCCTTTTTTCTTCCTTCAATTTCGTGCTCCCCCCTCTCTCTTTCTCTCCCTCTTTTTTTCCTCCATTGAAGCATCCTCTCCAAGCTTCTTATCCAAGGCTCATCTTAATGGTGAAACTCCTTCTTCCATGGCTTATTCCTTTAGTGGATGGCACCGCCTCTCACCTCTTCTCTTTTGTCTTTCGTTGCATCTCCATGGTGGAAAATCACCATTAAAGGACCTCATTGAAGCTCAAAGATCCAACCTCCATAGAAGCCCCACAAGCAAGCTTCCATCAAGGTCTGTCCCATATTTTTCTATACTTGTAGCACCACTCATTGAGTTGGTGAGAAACTATGTTCTGTCATGGGAAGATGGTCAGGAAAGGGGTTTTCAGTCCTTACCCTACTCTAACATACCCAACATCACTAATACATATGTTTTTATTCATTTTATAGGTGTTGAGGAAAGAATCCCTGAGTTTCAAGAACCTATGGATTTGAGGTCAAATGCTTTTCAAGGGGGAGGGAATGATGCAATCCCACCCCTCGAGGGCATTGAATAGAAGACTCCAAGAAGATTGGGCCAGAGATGCAAGAGAAGGCCCTAAGGTTCTCATGAGCCTTAGGGTAGATTTTGGGCCCATGGGATAAGTATGAGCCCACTTATCTTTGTACTTATTAGATTAGGATTTCATTATTTTTGGGCCTTGTATTTAGGGCTCCATAATGTAGGTAGGGTACCCTAGAAATGTAGGATTTTTCAGCCCTTGTATTTTAGGGCACCTAGACTAGTTTTTGTATTAGCGGTAGTTTTGTAATTTCACATGCATTAAGTGAATATTTGATGTGTGTTTTGAGAAATAAATTTAATTGAATTGGGAGAAGCCCAATCCAATTAAATTTTAGAGGGGGAGGCGAGCATTTTCTTGCTACACCCCATTGCCACATCATATAGTCACACTCTGTGCATGTCCTTCATGCTTTACATGTCTCATGACACCTAAGCACACTTAGTAGAGAATCTTGGACTTGATCTTGGATTAGTGGGCTGAACCATAGCTAAAATTCACTAATCATAATTAGTGAAATTTTGGCTCCAAAATTTGGCTCCATAAATTCAATTTCAAATTCAAGTGAAATTTGAATAGAAATTCAAATTTCCCTCCAATTTTGTGTGACACTTATGCTATAAATAGAGGTCATGTGTGTGCATTTTTTTCAACTTTGATCATTTGAGAATTAAACTTCAAAGTTCAGACCTCTTTTGAGGCACAAAATTTCGTGCTCCCTCTCCTTCTCCCTCCATTCTTCTTCTCCTACCTCCAAGCTCTTATCCATGGCTTCCTATGGTGGTGAGCTTCTTCTTGACTCATCTTCTCCTTGAAGTGGTGTCTCCATTCATCTCTCTTCCTTCTCCATTCCGCTACCATTCATCTTCCAAGAAGCAAACAAATCCATTGATGAAGAAGATCCTAGGCCTAGAAGCTCCAATGGAGCTTACACCACATACCCTTGAAAGCTAAGGGTAGCCAATGGAACTTTTCTCTCTTCTCTAATATGATGGAAAGCAAATAGTTGTTCAACCTTTATTTTCCCAATCTAGGTAGGCCTCAACATTATCTTTTCCATGGAAATATGGGAGGCTAATATTAACCTCTTGAGGCCTTCTATCGTTTCGCTTCTTTAGGAGTGATGTTTAGTATGTGACCTATGGCGCCTTCTATAATAGTCGCTAAGTTCTTCACTTAAACTCTTGCAAGTCATGACTACTACAGGAGGCATATTTTTCTCTTTTCATTTCTTTCATTATTTTTCTTCTTTCTTCCTCTCTTGTTTTCTCTCTTTCATCTTAACTATTTCTTCCACTCTTTTTTTCCCTTTTGTTTTCTCTCTTGTTTTTCTTTCCACAATTTATGGGATCCTTAGGAGTAGAACCCTCACCATTGACACTAGATGAAGAATAAAGACTCATGTTGGTTCCTAAGTTGTAGTTCTTTCTTGTTGGGGGTTTGAAAACAAAAGGAAAAGGAAACTATGGTTGAAACTAGCCAAAATAAACACTAAAAGAGATGTGAAAGATAAGGTAAAAAATAATTGGTAAAAAGCAAGCTATCTAGGCGTTTGGAAAATGGAAGGTAAAGGAAATTTAAAGCAAGCTAGACGGTTTCCTATGTGAAGGCTTAGATGACCCTTTGGAGGTCCCAAATAGCTCTTCACTTAGTCTACACAATTTACACTAAGCTATTACATACAAATAGAGATTTGGGTGGTATCTGGGAGACTCCTAGTACACCCCTGAAGAATGTCCAAATACAAGAAATTGCAATAGAAAAAAAAATCAGCACTTAATTGTTCTATTACAACGAATTTAACAAAGCAATTAAAGTCTTCAATGCTTGTTTGTTTTCTCAAGTGTTTCACTCAAAATTTGGTGAGACTTTGGTTGCTCAAATCCAATGGTGCTCCTAGGATGGTTAACCTCTAAGACTAAAAAATATTCCTTAAGCAACGCACCGATTTCCTCTTTTAATCCTTATTGTAGGCAACACTTAAACACAAAAAAAAGAAGACAAGCAAGAAACCAAAAGATGAAATGAAAGCTGAACCAAAAGGAAATTTAACATGACATTAATTCAATGAGATTCAAGAAAAAATAAAGCAAAAGGACAGGACCACAAGCCAAGGTGGAACACAAAGGAAGTCCTAGAATGGCAATAGATTAGATTGACAAATTAAAAACAAGACTCAAAGAAAAATTCTAGTTATGCCAATTTGGAAACACATATAAAAGATTAAAAAATCCAAAAATTCAAATAGGCCTGCAATACAACTCAAAATAATGAACAATTTTTAAGCAAATCAAGCATACACATTTTTGTTGTTGTTCTGCACGTGTATTTTGACGTTAATCTTTATCACCTTTTCTTGCTCATTTATTTTTCTTTTTTGTTCATTCTTTTTCTATTGTTTTCACCCAGATGTCTATTTCATCCAGTTAAAATTTCATCTCAAAAATCGAAGTATTCAAGCCATAGTAGAGTTAAGAAGACACTGTGCCAAAAATGGCAGCAACCAGAATTTCAACCTAGAAATCAAGAGTAGTGTTTATGCTGCTTAAGGCTTGGATAGTTACAATTTGTGTTTGCTTATTGTAACGACCCGCCTCGTCCAACAATCTAATTTGTGCTAATTTTAATTTTTATAAAAAGAACTCCCTTAATTTACTTATGAAAATAGAAGTAAATTTTTTTGGTCCCAACATACATTCATCCAACAACACGCTATTACTTAAGTGAATATACATAATTATATAGAACAGTAACTCGGTACACGTCGTACACATAAACGAAAATTAAATATGTTCATAGTGTCGCAACATGCCCTTCGCGGGCGAGGCTCACGGGTGCGCTTTCCAAAGGAGGAAAGATGCGCGGAGTCGCCACCAACGTTTATTTGTGGAAAATGTCGGAAAAACCGAAGGAAACCGGTCAAAAATAAAAATTCTAAGTTCGGGAGTTGTATTTACGCTTGAGGAAGGTATTAGCACCTCTTACGTTTGTCTCGAAAGACAACAACCTATTTTTTAGAATTGTGGAATTGTGTTATCTTAACTTTTATTTCTTTTTATTTTTTGAGGTCGACAAAAGCGGGGCTTTTGCTCCTACGTACCCTCCTTTGGAGAGGAAATCAGACCTACGTAGTTCTTTCTTATGCGTGAATCAAGCGATTCTTTTTACTTGAGGGGTGATCATTTTAAGGTGTTGGACCTTAAAAATGATCCTTTTTACTTAGTAAGAAACTGAAATGATAAACTTTCAAAACCTATTTTTGTGGACGAGCTTGACTAGGCGAGTTGATTTTAGCCTTAGTTTCACTTTAGTTATTAGTCAATTCAATTAAGAATGAGAAATCCCAAAGAGAAAACGTCCGATTGATTTTTTCGCTTTATTTTACTAAAAGGTATTTTTTGATTATTATATTATTATTTTACCTCTTTTTTGATTTCCAACGTGGTTACGGCACGACCGAACGGTCGGAATTCATTTTAACCAAAATTAACGGATGATGCAATTCAAACGATCGGTGGAAATTTATTTTATTTTTAGATTAAGCGAGAAATGACTTAAATAAATGGCTTAAGCACGTCAAAAGGAGGTATAAAAAGTAAATGAAAACGAGAATAAAAATACATGAAACAAAATGTGGACCACCACGGGTACATAGAATGAATTGAAAAGCTTGGTTTGAGGTACTTACCCGTTGAAGACTGAAGAAAACGAAGAACGAACGATGAATCTTTGAAGAACGGTCGAGAATCTTCGCGTAATTACTCACGGAAACGTTACGGAAGTGCCTCGGCTTGGATTTTCTTCACGGAACTAATTTTCCTCAGCAAATTCGAAAGAGAGAGAAGTGCCTAAGGGGCTGAACCATTTTCTTCTTCACTTCTCCCCCTATTTATAGCAAAATAGGGGAGAAGCTTGCCGCCCAGCTCGCCCAGGTGAGCAAGGTTGCTTCCTCCAGAAGCAACAGCCTTCTGGAGGAATATTCTGGAGGGCCCAAGTGGGCCTGGTTGCTATTTGCACCCCCTGTTTACTAAATGCACCCCCCTTTTCTATTTTTTTGTAATTCTTTTTCCTTAATGTTACGAAACTTTACGAATTTCGTAACGATACTTATTTTTCTTCCGCAAGGTTATGAATCCTTACGGATTATGTACTTACTCTTTTTTAGGTTTCGATGAAGTTACGGAAACTTACGGATTGTGCAAAAACACCTCTTTTCGACTTCCGCCACATTACGGAATTTCACGGATCGCGCAAGCCTGCTTCCTTTAGATTTCTGAGACATCTCGGGACTTCATTTATTGTGCAACAAAGGACACCAAGTATCTCAAAGCGGCTAACCAAAGGTTGCATGTCATCAAGTAATAATCCCCGGACGAAATTAGGGTATGACAGTTGCCCCTCTTTACTTACCTCTCATCGGAGATAAGAGGAAAGCAAAGATAGGACACTGATTTCGTCCATCCTACCCTTTCTGTGATCACGACTCTCGTCTCCACTCCTTCTTTTTTCTTCTGCACAAAACAAAATACAAACAATAACAAAGAACAATGAACATAATACACATATACACGTATACACATACTTGGCGAAGGAACTGATCTGGAAAACAACAGAATAACATGCTTCCCAGTCACCAGGAGCTTCGCACTCGATAATGGAGACACATGAACAGCGCTAGGCAATGACATTCATGGTGCTTCGAACAAAGGTGGAGTATGGAGGATTGCCTTAAGGGTCCGCACTTAGGCAATCATGAAACTCAGCTCCAAACTCGAAAGTGGAGGACACATGAACAGCCCTACGCAATAACATTCATGTGGCTCCGGAACAGGATGAGAATGGAGGATTGCCTTGAGGGTCCTCTCTTAGGCAATCATGGAACACAGCTCCAAACTCAAAAGTGGAGGACACATGAACAGCCCTAAGCAATAACATTCATGTGGCTCCGGAAAAGGACGAGAATGGAGGATTGCCTTGAGGGTCCTCTCTTAGGCAATCATGAAACACAGCTCCAAACTCGAAAATGGAGGACACATGAACAGCCCTAAGCAATAACATTCATGTGGCTCCAGAAAAGGACGAGAATGGAGGATTGCCTTGAGGGTCCTCTCTTAGGCAATCATGAAGTACAACTCCAAACTCGAAAATGGAGGACACATGAACAGCCCTAAGCAATAACATTCATGTGGCTCCGGAACAGGATGAGAATGGAGGATTGCCTTGAGGGTCCTCTCTTAGGCAATCATGGAACACAGCTCCAAACTCAAAAGTGGAGGACACATGAACAGCCCTAAGCAATAACATTCATGTGGCTCCGGAAAAGGACGAGAATGGAGGATTGCCTTGAGGGTCCTCTCTTAGGCAATCATGAAACACAGCTCCAAACTCGAAAATGGAGGACACATGAACAGCCCTAAGTAATAACATTCATGTGGCTCCAGAAAAGGACGAGAATGGAGGATTGCCTTGAGGGTCCTCTCTTAGGCAATCATGAAGTACAGCTCCAAACTCGAAAATGGAGGACACATGAACAGCCCTAAGCAATAACATTCATGTGGCTCCGGAAAAGGATGAGAATGGAGGATTGCCTTGAGGGTCCTCTCTTAGGCAATCATGGAACACAGCTCCAAACTCGAAAATGAAGGACACATGAATGACAACGCAATTCACCCACGTGGCTCCGGAATAGGATGAGAATGGAGGATTGCCTTGAGGGTCCTCTCTTAGGAAATCATGGAACACAGCTCCAAACTCGAAAGTGGAGGACACATGAATGACAACGCAATTCATTCATGTGACTCCGAAACAGGATGAGAATGGAGGATTGCCTTGAGGGTCCTCTCTTAGGCAATCATGGAACACAGCTCCAAACTCGAAAATGGAGGACACATGAATGACAACGCAATTCACTCACGTGGCTCCGGAATAGGATGAGAATGGAGGATTGCCTTGAGGGTCCTCTCTTAGGAAACCATGGAACACAGCTCCAAACTCGAAAGTGGAGGACACATGAATGACAACGCAATTCATTCATGTGACTCCGAAATAGGATGAGAATGGAGGATTGCCTTGAGGGTCCTCTCTTAGGCAATCATGGAACACATCTCCAAACTCGAAAGTGGGGGACACATGAATGACAACGCAATTCACTCACGTGGCTCCGGAACATGATGAGAATGGAGGATTGCCTTGAGGGTCCTCTCTTAGGCAATCATGGAACACAGCTCCAAACTCGAAAATGGAGGACACATGAATGACAACGCAATTCACTCACGTGGCTCCGGAATAGGATGAGAATGGAGGATTGCCTTGAGGGTCCT
Organism: Glycine soja; assembly: GCF_004193775.1. NCBI lineage: Eukaryota > Viridiplantae > Streptophyta > Magnoliopsida > Fabales > Fabaceae > Glycine > Glycine soja. Next base: position 30,662,697 of record NC_041002.1, on the reverse strand, counting down.
CTCTTAGGAAATCATGGAACACAACTCCAAACTCGAAAGTGGAGGACACATGAATGACAACGCAATTCATTCATGTGACTCCGAAACAGGATGAGAATGGAGGATTGCCTTGAGGGTCCTCTCTTAGGCAATCATGGAACACAGCTCCAAACTCGAAAATGGAGGACACATGAATGACAACGCAATTCACTCACGTGGCTCCGGAATAGGATGAGAATGGAGGATTGCCTTGAGGGTCCTCTCTTAGGAAATCATGGAACACAGCTCCAAACTCGAAAGTGGAGGACACATGAATGACAACACAATTCATTCATGTGACTCCGAAACAGGATGAGAATGGAGGATTGCCTTGAGGGTCCTCTCTTAGGCAATCATGGAACACATCTCCAAACTCGAAAGTGGGGGACACATGAATGACAACGCAATTCACTCACGTGGCTCCGGAACAGGATGAGAATGGAGGATTGCCTTGAGGGTCCTCTCTTAGGCAATCATGAAACACAACTCCAAACTCAAAAGCGGAGGACACATGAACAACCCTAAGCAATAACATTCATGTGGCTCCGGAAAAGGATGAGAATGGAGGATTGCCTTGAGGGTCCTCTCTTAGGCAATCATGGAACACAGCTCCAAACTCGAAAATGGAGGACACATTAATGACAACGCAATTCACTCACGTGGCTCCGGAACAGGATGAGAATGGAGGATTGCCTTGAGGGTCCTCTCTTAGGCAATCATGGAACACAGCTCCAAACTCGAAAGTGGAGGACACATGAATGACAACGCAATTCATTCATGTGACTCCGGAAAAGGGTGTTGGCGACCGAACGGTCCACCAGGTTTTTCCACCTAACAGGATAACATACTTTTTGCAAAGAAACATAAATCATTCGCGAGAGCACCACATCTTAGAGAAACAATATACTTGTGCCAAGTGTAATCTTCCTTGCAACCGAGAATGAAGGGTAGGACGTCAACTTCTTGCTTTCAAATGAACACGCAGGGGAAACATGGGGCTAAGCTGAAAATAAATCACTCATGGTGTATAAAACTCACAAGGCAAGTGTCTTAACCTATTCCCAAACCAATAACTGCACCATGACTCTATTTTGCACGCGACTTCCTATCGAATCATAGATCAAACGTACGATCACGGACCAATAGGATTTTCTCGAGGTCAGCGTTTTTGGAGTGGAAGCTGGGTGTTTCGGTCTTTTCCTCTTTGTTCATGTGGGGTGGGATATTGCCAATCAAGAATGATTCTGAGTGGCAATCTGGCTTTGGAGACTTTCTATCCTCTTTCTTTCATTGATCGAGAATGGCTTCTTTTCCCTTTTCGCTTCCTTTCGATCTTTGATCGGGAATCCTTCCTTTTCTTTCTTTTGTTCTTTTCTTTATTTTCATTTTTTTCTTTTTTCTTCTTTCTTTCCATTTCTTCCTTCTCTTTCTCTTCACTTTTCCTTCCCCACCCCTTTCTTTGGGAAATCGGGTTTTAGCATTCCATTCGCTCTCCCTTGAGGAGATTTCACTGTCCTTTGCTTCGGGGGAAAGAATGAGGATTCCTTTTTTACAGGCCAAGGTTCAAAAAGGTCCGACGTTGTGTTTCAATGGGGTCTTTTATCGTGGGAACCCAATCTTGATATCTGGGGCGAAACAAATCTGGGTGACAAGGTGTCGGTCTCGGGCCGAACTTCCACATTATTCCATAAGGCACGCGTGACAATGATGATTTGAAAATAACGTGCAAAATTAGTCATGGCTACAGACAGGTGGGCACTCAAGCATCCCGTTTATGGCATTGTGATACTACGGTTGGGAATTTATACAGACAGACCCAATGTTTCCAAATTATGTTCTTTCATCAGTTCAATGCATTCATCCATCCTTATCTCGGTTCATTCCGGAAAATAAACTCTTAGCATCGGTCCCTTGTTTCCAGAAGATGCGTTTGCTCTTTACGAATGATTCATACTTCTTAACTAAATCATGTCGATCTTTGCAGTCTTTCTTTCTTTTTACTTTTTGTTTTATTTTTAAATATGTTCACTAAAACTATACACTTGTGGTTCCTTATGAGGAAAATCTTTCATTATACATCTATGACAAACTTCTTCTGTACACGCATTAGAACTCTTCTTCTTACCTCACACGGTCTATATACAAACCCTATTTACATTCAAAGATTTTCATTTTTCCCAACACACCCTTATGGTTCACACAAAGGTTTCTTCATTTACACTCGTTGCTCACACACACAAGAATTCCTTTCCGCGCATCCTTTACACACAAAGATCCTCTATACACATTTTCCTTTTACATACATGTACAAATAAAAACCTTTTTCCTTTTATTCACAGCGCTTCTTTCTTTCTTTTTATTAGGATTTTTAGTTCATTTTATTTTATTATTTTTAGGACGACGTTCCTAAAAATGAAAAAAATTCTACGCGGTTCCAACATTTCAACTAACATTATTGACAACAACGAAACAAGTACCGACGTAACGACTCAAGTGATATGTATGTACAAAACAAAAATTCAAAACATGAAACAAACGTCAGTCCCTTAGTCAAACACAAAATAAGATGATATGTAAGAAATGGAAACAAAAAGAAATATGGATCAAGAGATCTCCCAATCATGTGGCTCCGCTCCCTCCTAAGAAATCAAGTAAATCGGTCATCTCTTCGTCCTCGCAGGCCTCATCTACCTCATCGGGAGCCTCTGCTGGTGCCTCTCCTGCCTGGGCCTCAGGCCAATCTCCAGGCCACGCGACCTCTGCCCTGAACTGGTCCGGAGTAGGGCACAGAAAAGAAGTAAAGCCCTGGCTCTGAAGGCTGAGACTCATCTGATAAAGACAATTATGGGTCTGTACATGTGCCCGGTGGTTGGCTGCCTGCTGGCGAACCAAATGCCGCAAATACTGCTCCGTGTCAAATGATCCGGCTGGACCAGCCTGATGAGGTGGCAGCGCGTCCGCGGCCTGTGGTGCATCACCCTGGACCTGTCTCTGCATGCAGTACTTCTCAATAAAAGCTCGGGTGATGGGCGGCCGAATCACCTTGCTAGGTGTGACGGGGATGCCGAACGACTGGTAGAGTCCTGTGATCAAGGCGGGAAATCCCAGGGCCCTGTTGGACATATCTGGGTCCAGAGGGTGCCTGGTAGGCGCCATACCTGCAAAAATATAGATGGCATCAGCGATTAACTGAGCCACATGGATGCTCATCTACGTCAGGATGGCGTACACCAGCTGACACTTCGGCAGGGGGAGGTCGGAATTATGATCGGTGGGCAGGATGTTGCTGAGCAGCAAAGTCATCCATATCTGAGTCAGGGTGGTCATGTTGGTGCGCATGATCCGCACCCGTCTCCCGACAGCAGTCCGGGCAAAATCTTGCCCCGGTATACATAGAAACTGGGCGATGGCCTCCTCATCGAACCCATCAGACCGGTTCCTCCTCTGGCCATACTCGCACTCCTGGCCCTCTTCTAGCACTAAAGGATATCCCAGGAGCTAGCCGATAGCATCTGCATCAAACGGGATCCACTGACCCCTCATCCAGGACCTCATATCACGCACGCCCTCCTCTGTTGGCCAAGCATTGGCATAAAATTCGAGGACTATGTCTGGATCAAACTTGGCCATGGGGGTAACCAGTGATGCCACCGCCGGCGACCTATTTCTTCCTAGAAATCGGTATACTCATCGTCCCTGAGATGGACGCGTTGCTCTCGGAGAAATGACCATCCCTTGATGGCCTCGAAGCGCTGCTGGTGTTCAGCGCTCCTAAAATGGTGACTATCATACTCGGGAGCAGAACTAGTTCCTTCGGCCGCTTTATCCTTCCTGGATCTCTTTGAGGCAAGTTTCCTCGGGGCCATTTCCTGCGAGAACAAACATTTAGAAGTTAGTTTTACAAGATTATGCTTGTCTTAACGCAAAAATGTCATGCTAACCCCTCCGGTTTAGAATGAAATCATGCGCACGTTTAAAGTAACACATTTATGCACATGCGTATGTGTAGAAAATATCCTATTATTTATATCAACATACAAGGATATTCAAAACATTCTAGTTACCACACATATATATTTTTCGGAAAGAATACTTACACGCACGCTCAAGGTATCGTGCCGAAATTACATATGTTCATATCCTAACTATTTTGCTACCACAAACTACCCACACACATTTGAAGTATTTTATTAACATACAAATTTTTTTTGTTCCATTCATATTTATTTATACATATACGCACATTGGAGAGCCAATCTCACATCTCACATCACGCACACACTTTCATGTCATCTACCTATTCTTGAGGGGCAATTCCACATCATATATTCATTTGGGAAGCATTCTCGTGCCATCTTCGGCACGGGTACATTTTTTAAAAGGCTCCTAATGCTACTTATCCACAAATGTACATATTTTGAAATGCATTATTTACTATTCATTCACTTTGCAAGGTATTCTTATGCCATATATTCACACACTTTGCAAAATATTTTTATGCCATATATTCACATATATCTACACATCATTGAAAAGCATCTCCCACGTTACTTAGGTGCAAAGTGCCAATCATGGGGCAGCTCAAATCCTTACAAAAAAGTCCCTATTTTCATGCTTTTCTAATCCTAAAACCAAATTTTGGATTCCTAGCCATAAGCATGTTTCCTTGCATTGAAGCTTTAAAAAGTTCGGGTTTCTAAGCTTGGGATTACATTTGGGCACCTATTTTGATTTTCCCATGCTGTCTCTACATACATAAAACAGCCCCACCATCCCAATTTTGCAAAATCATATTCATATATCATTGGGGCATTTCATCGAGCACTTGGTGGGCGCACGTTTAGACATAAATTGCAAGTGAATGGGAGCAATGTGGCATGCCCCATTGCTTCAGAACACAACCTAGGCCTAAGGCCTTTTCATTCAAATCCTCAATTCAAGAAAACAAGCACCAAAGCAAACCAAAACTGCCTTACAAATATAAGCATGTTCTCACAATTTAAGGCACCAAAGGATGAAGAAAGCACATCAATGGAAAGCAAAAAACACCAAGGATGGAATACTTACTTGTTGGAGTGAATTGAAATACCCAAAAACAAAAGCAAAATGCGATCAAAAGGCTTAGGGGAGCAAGAAACCGCAAGCCTTCGTGTTCTCTATCTTTGAATGAGGGGGGAAGTTTTTGGATGCCCAAAACGTTCCCCTCCCTCGTTTTTTATAATTTGGGTGCAGGAGTTGCTCGCCCAGGCGAGCTAATCCTGCCTCTTTTTTTTTTTTTTTTTAGGGGAACATTAACCATGTCCCCTCCTCCCTTACGGGCCAGCGTTTGCCTAACTTGAACCTACTAAAGTTAGAATTAGGCGTTGATTACTTATTTAAAACAAACAAATAGTAAAAGGAACTGTGAACACAAAGGATACTGGGCTGCCTTGCAGCGACGTTCTCTGCTTGTTTAGCGCCGGGAAGGGGCAATGATCAGTCGGTCGTGACCCTAGCCCCACTTGCATCCGTCCCTATGTACCTACAAGTAGGAAACAAAAATACGCGGCCAATCGTGACCGGTCATCGTCTTACCTTGGCTGATTTCTGCCATTGATTTGTCTTGACTTCTGACCGTGGCCTGAGACGATTCTACTCTTTGCTATCACAAGATATACATGTGCATGTATGAATGCATGAATGCCTCTAATGCGATGATTTTATTTTAGTGAAGGCTAGTTAGGTTCAATTTTAAATAAGCGTTTGGGGCACCCCATACACCGAGCGAAGAGGGCTCAAGTTATAATAAATCTAAAACACAAAGTTTGAAACACCAAAGGGGGAACTAAAACCTCGCCCATCTTTTCTTAAAAGAACGAGACAAATACAAAGGAAGGGAATCCCTGGAGGAAACCAAGAAGAACAAAAAACTCAGAATTAAAGGAAACTGCAACGGTCCCCTCGATTGCCCCAGACTTCAAGCGTAATATCGTTTAACTACATCGGAGTTCACGGGCGAAGGCAATTCCTCGCCATCCATGTGGGTGAGTATCAGAGCACCCCCAGAAAAAGCTCTTTTCACCACAAAAGGCCCTTCATAATTCGGGGCCCACTTGCCTCGATTATCTTTAACAGCATGGGACATCTTCTTCAGCACGAGGTCTCCCTCGTTGAACTTGCGCGGGCGTACCTTCTTGTCGAATGCGTTCTTTATCCTTCGTTGATACAAACGCCCATGGCTCATGGCGGCCAAACGCTTACCTTCAATAAGGTTAAGTTGGTCGTAGCGTGCTTGAGCCCATTCTGACTCTTCTAGGCCCGACTCCGCCATTATCCTCTGAGAAGGAACTTCTACCTCAAATGGGAGTACTGCCTCCATCCCATAAACCAAAGAATACGGTGTTGCCCCAGTAGAAGTTCGTACCGAGGTTCTGTATCCGTGTAGGGCGAAAGGCAACATCTCATGCCAATCCTTGTATGACACCGTCATCTTTTGAACAATCTTCTTGATATTCTTATTCGCAGCCTCTACAGCACCATTCATCTTTGGCCGATAAGGGGTAGAGTTATGATGCTGGATCTTTAAGTCTTCGCACATCTCCTGCATCATCTTATTGTTCAGATTGGTGCCATTGTCAGTAATGATCTTCCTGGGGAGTCCGTATCGACAAATCAACTCCTTCTTTATGAATCTAACCACCACATTCCTCGTGACATTAGTATAAGAAGCCGCTTCGACCCATTTGGTGAAGTAATCTATCGCCACAAGAATGAATCGGTGACCATTCGACGCTTTGGGTTCGATGGCCCCAATGACATCTATTCCCCACATAGAAAAAGGCCAAGGGGCGGACATAACATTCAGAGGATGTGGCGGAACATTGACGTTGTCCGCGTATGCTTGACATTTATGACATTTCCTGACATGAGCGCAGCAATCGCTTTCCATGGTGAGCCAATAATAGCCGGCCCTGAGGATTTTTCTGGCCATAGCATGCCCATTGGTATGTGTCCCAAAGGAACCTTCGTGGATCTCCTCAATCATGAAGTTCGCCTCTTTGGCATCTACACATCGTAGGAGGGTCATGTCGTGGTTTCGTTTGTACAGGATGGTACCACTTACAAAGAAACCAGTAGTCAATCTCCTCAACGTCCTCTTGTCATTGTCAGAAATCACTAGTGGGTATTCCTTATTCTCGACATACCTCTTGATGTCGAAATACCACGGTTTCCCATCCCGCTCTTCCTCTATTGCATAACAATATGCCGGCCTGCCTTGAGATTTGAATTCGATGTATGGAAGATCCCCATGTGGGGCAAGTTGAAACATGGATGCCAGGGTGGCTAGTGCGTCAACCATCTGATTCTCTTCCCGAGGTATGTGGTGGAAGGAAATGTCGTCAAAGTACTTGGCTAACCTCAAGATATGAGTTTGATAGGGTATCATCTTCGAATCCCTAGTTTCCCATTCTCCTTTCAACTGGCGTATGACCAAAGCTGAGTCTCCATACACCTTGAGTAGTTTTACATCAAAATCAATGGCCGCCTGAACCCCGAGGGCGCATGCTTCGTACTCGGCCATATTGTTGGTACAATCAAAACCTAGCCTAGCCGTGAAAGGAATACACTGATCATCCGGGGATACAAGGACTGCCCCTACTCTGTGGCCCAAAGCATTTGATGCCCCATCGAAGCAAACAATCCATTTGTCTAGGTCCTCATGCGTCCGCTTCTCTTCAAACAGGGCCATGATATCCTCATCTGGGAACTCGGGGTGCATCGGCCGATAATCCTGGAGGGGTTGCTGGGCCAAATAATCTGCTAAGGCACTTCCCTTTACCGCCTTTTGGGTGACGTAAACGATATCGAATTCAGACAATAGTACCTGCCACCTGGCGATTCGTCCCGTGAGGGCCGGTTTTTCAAAGATGTATTTTACGGGATCCATTTTGGAAATAAGTCACGTGGTATGGCTGAGCATGTACTGCCTAAGCCGATGTGATGCCCATACCAGAGCACAACACGTCCTTTCCAACATTGAGTAATTCATCTCACAAGCGGTAAACTTCTTGCTCAGATAGTAGATGGCTTGCTCCTTTTTCCCAGAATCATCATGCTGACCCAACACGCACCCCATAGACTCGTCCAACACGGTCATGTACAGGAAAAGAGGCCTTCCTGTTACAGGCGGCATGAGCACTGGGGGATTCGCGAGACTCTGTTAGATCTTCTCGAAGGCCTCTTGGAAGTCATTATTCCATAGGACCGCCTGGTTCTTACGCAATAGCTTAAAAATGGGTTCACAGGTAGGGGTGAGTTGCGAGATAAATCTCGCGATATAATTCAACCTGCCCAAAAATCCTCGAACCTGCTTCTCCGTGCGTGGTTCCGGCATTTCAAGGATAGCCTTCACTTTCTCGGGATCTATCTCTATCCCTTTCTGACTTACGATAAATCCTAGCAGCTTCCCCAACTTCACCCCAAAAGTGCATTTGGTTGGGTTCAATTTTAATTGGTATTTCTGCAACCTTCCAAACAGCTTACGCAGATTGACAAGGTGTTCGTCCTCAGTTCGAGACTTGGCAATCATGTCATCTACGTAGACCTCTATTTCCTTATGCATCATGTCATGGAACAACGCCACCATGGCACATTGATAGGTTGCCCCAACGTTTTTCAACCCGAAGGCCATCACTTTATAGCAGAATGTCCCCCATAGGGTGACGAAAGTGGTATTCTCTACATCTTCGGGTGCCATCTTTATTTGATTATACCCCGAGAAACCATCCATAAATGAGAAAAGGGCGAATTTGGCTGTATTATCTACCAATATATCAATGTGTGGCAGGGGAAAATTGTCTTTTGGACTGGCCCGGTTCAAGTCCCGGTAGTCTACACACATTCGAACCTTGCCGTCCTTTTTCGGGACTGGGACAATATTGGCCACCCACTCCGGGTACCGTGCCACAGCTAAGAAACCTGCATCAAACTGCTTCCTTACTTCTTCTTTAATTTTTAAGGACATCTCGGGTCTGTTAGACAAGTGGCCTCAGATATCTTAAGAAGGGGGGGGTTGAATTAAGATATTCGAAGCTTTTTCTTCTAATTAAAAAGCTATCTTACTTTTTAATTAAGTTATGAATTCCCTTAATGACAATCTTCTTAAATATTAATTCAAATGAAGCAACTTGAATATGAATATAAAGCAATAATAAATAAAGGAGATTAAGGGAAGAGAAAATGCAAACTCAGTTTTATACTGGTTCGGCCACACCCTTGTGCCTACGTCCAGTCCCCAAGCAACCCGCTTGAGAGTTCCACTAACTTGTAAATTCCTTTTACAAGTTCTAAACACACAAGGACAACCCTTCCTTTGTGTTTAGAGATTCTTTACAACAAGAGACTCACAGTCTCTTAATCCCTTAGAGAATGAGAAGAAGAAGAGGAACAAATCTCTCTTGAAAGAGATGGATTTTACAGATTGAGCACTCAAATAATTCCTTAAAGAATTGCAATCAAGTTGGCCAAGGAATTCTTAAGAGGATAAAATGAATTTGCTCTTTGAGAGGATAAACACTTTGTTGTTATGAAAATCTCTGAGCAATTTCGTGTTTAAGTCACATATATATAGACCATTGGTGGTCATGAGTAAAGCCTTTGAAAAGTTGTGACTCTTGAAATTATTTTTCTGAAATTCCTGTCTGGTAATCGATTACAGCAACTGTGTAATCGATTACAGCTTTTAAAATTTGAATTAAAACGTTTACTAACTGCTGGTAATCGATTACCAAAATTGTGTAATCGATTACAGCTTTTAAAATTTCGAATTCAAATTTTTATAGCTGTTATAAAATGTATTTGGCCACTGGTAATCGATTACATCCTCTGGTAATCGATTACCAGAGAGTAAAACCTTTGAAAAACACTTTTTATTTAAATTACTTGGCCAAACCTTTGCTAATTCAATTAGGAATTCCCTTCCTAATATTCTAGTGATCATCTTCATGTTGTGCCTTGTAATCTTGAAGTATTGTCTTGAATTTTAATCTTGAAAAGCCCATTTGCATCAATTGCAACACATCATCATGATCATCATCAAAACATCAAAGTCAATTGCATCTACAGGGTCTTCTTCGTAACTTTTGCTTAACCGAAGAAGACCCAGGATTCAAAGGCAACTTATGCTGCACAATGTCGGAATCCAAACCGGGCATGTCTTGATACGACCACGCAAAGACATCTTGATACTCTTCAAGAAGGGTTATCAAGCCTTGGCAGATAGGCGCGGTCATACCGGTTCCTACCTTCACTTCTTTCTTTTCCTCCGTGGTCCCCAAGTTTACTAATTTGGTTTCTTCTTGGTGAGGCTTCATTTCACGTTCTTCCTGAGCGACCAACCTCTCCAATTCTGGTGACAGGACGTCCTCTTCCTCTTCTTCGTTTACCGCTTGGCTTATATCACGATCGAAATTGATTGTCAAACCCTCATTGTTAGGTTCCTCAAAGAATCGACCCTCACATATCTACCAAACAAGACAAAAGAAACAAAAACATGCAAAATGATATGAGAAAAGGTGGAACCGCAAGAACAGATGAAACAAGATCTCTTTGTTTATTTAATAAGGTAGGTCTCACAAAACAAAAGAGAACGGAAATCCATAGGCTCTAATTACATTGAATCAGCGGTATAGACTTCTGACTGGCTTATCACGCGCCAGTTCCCCACTTGGGAATCGGGGTGGCATGGTTGCACAAAACTTGGTGGGTCTTGAGGGAACTCCTCTTCTATTGCAGCCACCTCCTCCTCGGACACCATTCCAGCGCTGGTGAAACACTGGCTAATACGGCCGGGCCATACCCTATCGGCCACCTCCTCCCCGGCATCCCGGGTTCGTACCCTAACCCATACTTGTATGGATTTCCTTTGATATCGACCATGTCAGCATTCCCGAGGCAGTCCCTGCCTAGACCCATTCCGGGCTCAAATCCATTCCTGAGCATAACACGCGCCACCATTATGGCCGCTTTGGAGAGAGAAGGTAGCGACGGACTTGGTTCCACCGAGGCGCAGCTCACCACCTCAAAGGATTGGAAAGTCGTTTCCAATGATTCTTCCGCCGCTTCTACGTATGGTGCGGAGGAAGGGCAGCTCACTAACATGTCCTCTTCACCCGACACTATCACTAAAAGTCCACCCACTGCGAACTTCAATTTCTGGTGAAGCGTTGAAGGGACCACTCCCAGGGCATAAATCCACGGTCTTCCCAAGAGGCAGCTATAGGCAGGATTTATATCCATTACTTGAAACACCACATTGCAAGTGTGGGGGCCTATCTGAATGGGAATGTCGATTTCCCCCATTACTTCCCGCCGAGTACCATCAAAGGCTCGCACCACCATCGAGCTCGGCTTTAAATGTGACGCACTAAAAGGAAGCTTTTCCAAAGTGGTCTTTGGCATTACATTTAAACTCGATCCATTGTCGATAAGTACCTTTGCGACAACGTGGTCCATACATCTCACCGACACATGTAGAGCCTTGTTGTGTCCTTTCCCCTCAATGGGAATCTCTTCTTCCGCAAACGCGATGTAGTTGTTGGTGGTTATATGATTAACGATGCCTTCAAAACCCTCCACTGAGATATCATGTGCTACATGCGCATCGTTAAGGACCTTTATCAGCAGCGCACGATGAGGCTCAGAGTTTATGAGTAGTTCAAGCAAGGAGATCCTTGCTGGAGTTTTGTTCAGTTGCTCGACTACCTTAAACTCGCTTTGTTGGATGAGGCGGAGGAACTCATTGGCCTCTTCCAAAGTCACTGTTTTTCCTTGAAGACCTTCTTTCTTTTTGGCTCCTCTTGCCACGGGAAGATCTACTTCCTTCGAGGGGGTGGCTATGTCTGCGGGCTCTTGGACCATGGGCGCCTTCCCTTTAGAGGGCAAATCCGCCGGGTGAGGGGAAGCGAACACCCGACCACTACGGGTTACGCCACTATAATTGTGAGGGGAAGCGAACATCCGCCGGCTGGCATGTAGCCTATCAGCTTTTCATAGTAGAACGTGGGTAACGTATCTACCATAATTGTGATCATCTCTCTTTCCGTCATGGGCGGTACGACTTGGGCTGCGAGATCTCTCCATCTCTGGGCATATTCCTTAATGGACTCATGCTCTCGTTTAGTCATACCCTGAAGTTGGTTCCAATCGGGAGCCATGTCCGTATTGTACTGGTACTGCCTAATGAAGGCAGTTGCCAAGTCCTTCCATGATCGGATCTGGGAAGCTTCCAGATTGGTATACCATGCTACAGCTGCCCCGGCCAAGCTGTCTTGAAAGAAATGGACCAACAACTTTTCGGAGATGCCCTTTTGGACAGGTCATCCCTTTGTACTTATCAAAGTCTGGTACTTTGAACTTGGGAGGAATGACGATGTTGGGCACAAGACATAAATCTGCCAAATCCGAGAATCGGTAATTACCGAGGCCCTCGACTGCTCTTAACCTCTCTTCAAGCGCTTCAATCTTTCCCTTATCTTCCGCAAAGGGAACAGATTCTTTTACGGGTGTGGGTGAGGCCGGGATATGGCGGACTATGTTCGGCTGGGGTAGTTCATGCGGGGATGGATCTTTGAGGTGGAGCAGGGGGCCAAGATGGGTATCTCCTTCCCCATCGTCTTGTTCGGGATAGTCTTCATAAGGTGGGAGTTGCCCTACAAAAGTAGGGGCTTGGCTTAAATCTTCCGGAGTGGCACGGGGGGTGAAGTCCGGAGGCAGGCCATAAGGATAAGCTTGCGGACTATACCTTTGACCGAACACGGCCGTGTTTCTGTCTAGGCCCGGATTCAAGGCGGGCTGCAGCACTGACTCCGCTTCCCTAACTGTATTGGAGGCGGTTGCGGTGGCTTTATCCTCTATGGTTTTCTGGAGTTTTAACATGACCTCCGAGATGGAAGCCATTTGATCTTTTAAGGCCGATAGATCGGCCTTCATCTGTTCCTGCACGCCCTCTTCATTATCCATTTTTCTGGATCGAGTGTTGTAGGGGTGCCTTGGTGTTTTCTTAGTTATGATGAAATTCCTAAAGAAATAAACAACGGTGAGTATGCCACCAAAACATGAGTATGCAAATGGATGATCGGAACACTTGGATCCACCCCAAGATTTTTAGATAAGGTAATGAGTCCAGAACTTTTCATTTTATAAAAAGAACAAAGCTTTCATCTAGCCAAGATTATACAAAGGTGTTACAAAAGAACCTAACGATTCCTAATTATATGGGCCATCAAATCTATTATGTGCTGACAGTAATTGATTAGCCCATGAATCTCCTCGGAGGCAGTACACACTTCGGCCATGGCTTTTGTTTTGGCTAATAGACGCGGGAGGTCTTGACTCCCATTCAAGGTCAAGGCGAATCTATCCATCCACATAGTCGCTTCTTGATGCAGCGCATCAATCACCCTCCCTCTTGCTTCTTTTTCGGCATACACTTGTGCAAAATCCTCCACTAGCTTTTGTTCATGGGCCATGGATTGGTTCAATTCTTCCTTGTATTGCCCTATGATGGCTAGCATGCTTTGCTCCGTGGCTTCCAAGTGTTGAGCCAAACTCCTTTTGGACCTCGCGCAAGCAACTAACTCTTCTTTTAAGATCATGCCATGCACCCGTGACCGATCTCTCTCCTCTCTTCGGAGCTTGAGCTCATTGTTGCTACCCCACAATGCTCCTCGGAATTTTTCTCGGCCATGTTCCTCCTTGCGGGCGCTTTTGGTTTCTTGTTCAAGAGCTCTTGCAGTGGCCGCGTTTTCCTCTTGTAACTCGGTGCACTCCTTCCGGATGTGTGTAGCAGCTGATTTGAACTTCTCCTTGGTGAGTCTCGCCTTCCCTAGCTCTAACTTTAGAGCTCGGACTTCTTCATCTACCTCGGGAGCTTCGAATTTCTCCTCATCAACCACTTTCAATTTGGAGAGCCAACCTAAGCCCCGCGTGTGAATTCTTAGCCATCCATGATAACCTCCAATAACGCCATTTCGGATGCCCCTAAGCTCCTTGTCTTTCCTCAACGGACTCTTCCACGCCTTGTGGATTCTTTGTATAACCTTGAGACCTTGCGCGCCTAGATCCCTCACAAGGAAAGGCGAGAGACTTTCTTCGGTTGGCGCTCCCTTCATGGGATATCCTAGCTGTCTTATGGCGAGTGCGGGATTATAATTAATACAACCCCTAGTCCCTATCAGTGGAACATTAGGATAGTCCCCACACGAGAAAAGAACTCCTTCCTTGCCTTCCTTCCAACGAGGAAACCAATTGATCGTGCTGCCCCCTATCCCAGCCAAATGTTGGTCCCAAACGACTCTTCCTTTTTCGACGCACGAGCGATAGCTTTGAAGCGGACACGGGTGTCTCGTGTCTTGTCGGAATAGGTGTGAAATCAACCACACATAGAGAGCGGGTAAACAACAGACAATCCGCGCGCTGTTTTTCTCACACCTCCGGTCAAAGGTGTCAAACAAATCTGCCAAGATAGCCACCACCGGACTTTCCTTGCCATGGTGATATGCGAGGAAAGCATCAATGGCGGCTAAGTCTACCAAACCGTTGACGTTCGGGAAGAGGACAACCCCAAAAATCAAAAAAGCTAAAACATCTGCAAACGGGCCCCACTTCTCTTGGCTCGCCATATCCCTTGCCTTGTCTTCCAAGTATTTCCAAGGCAAGCCCACTACGCCATTCCGAATTTGCTTTATGCGATCTAACTCTTTTGCTGAATCTCCAATCACAGCCGCAACCTTGCTCAAGGAAGGAAGAAAGCCGGAGAAAAGATACGGTTTTCTCCCCCCGAGAGGGCATCCTAATATCTCTTCAAACTCCTCAATAGTTGGCACCATTTGGAAGTCCCCAAACGTGAAACACCTCAACGGCTGGTCGTAGTATTGGGCGAGGGATACGACGGCTTCCGTAAATACCTCCGCTTCGGCCAAATCTAGGATCTTCCCGTAAACTTTGCGAAAGGCTTGCCTTTGGAGGGGTCCCATCAATCGTCCCAATTCCTTGAGGCTAGTGACATCTAGACCTTTAACCTTGACTTGATAAAACCTTTTGCCGTTTTGATTTGTCCCCATCATTTTACCTAAAAAAAGGGTGGATCAAGACTCCGACATGAATGATGCAATGCGTATGCATGAAACGGAAAGAAAACAACACAAAAGGGGTAATTCACACATACGAGATCGCAGAGATCCAATTTTAATGCTACGTTTTGGGCATGACGGCGCCTCAACGTAGCATTAAAAAGGTTACGTATTACTCCAATGAAACCAAACATCACTAGCAAAATTATAAACTAGTGCTATTTGCCAAAAATGCATGAGAACAAATGGCACGGAGTGTGTTTTGCTCTTTGCCCCAATTTGGGAACCTAAGACAATATCTAGGGGTCTCTAATAACCACTCCCCAACAAATCATAACTCACACGGCTGTTTTCTAGAGGTATCATCACTCAAGATAATAATGTTGTGGCGGTATGGAATACCAGCGACAACACATTATAAAGAGAGAAAGCTCTAGACAAGGTTTCACTATTATCAAGCAAGTCGGAGACCTAGCATGATGATAGATTCACCTCTACTCCTTAAATTCCCATGAACCCGGGTGTAGGGCCCCTTTTTTACTCAAACCCGTGGGTGCTTAGAATGCAGTGTAAAGAATGCGAAATAGACAACAATTATTTACATTTTACACAGTTCAATAAAATCACACCCAAAGTTTCACAATTCCACAATTCCTAAAATAGGCCTAACTCACAAAAAGGTCCCCAGTGGAGTTGCCAACTGTCGCAACGTGCCCTTCGCGGGCGAGCGAGGGCGAGGCTCACGGGTGCGCTTTCCAAAGGAGGAAAGATGCGTGGAGTCGCCACCAACGTTTATTTGTGGAAAACGTCGGAAAAACCGAAGGAAACCGGTCAAAAATAAAAATTCTAAGTTCGGGAGTTGTATTTACGCTTGAGGAAGGTATTAGCACCTCTTACGTTTGTCTCGAAAGACAACAGCCTATTTTTTAGAATTGTGGAATTGTGTTATCTTAACTTTTATTTCTTTTTATTTTTTGAGGTCGACAAAAGCGGGGCTTTTGCTCCTACGTACCCTCCTTTGGAGAGGAAATCAGACCTACGTAGTTCTTTCTTATGCGTGAATCAAGCGATTCTTTTTACTTGAGGGGTGATCATTTTAAGGTGTTGGACCTTAAAAATGATCCTTTTTACTTAGTAAGAAACTGAAATGATAAACTTTCAAAACCTATTTTTGTGGACGAGCTTGACTAGGCGAGTTGATTTTAGCCTTAGTTTCACTTTAGTTATTAGTCAATTCAATTAAGAATGAGAAATCCCAAAGAGAAAACGTCCGATTGATTTTTTCGCTTTATTTTACTAAAAGGTATTTTTTGATTATTATATTATTATTTTACCTCTTTTTTGATTTCCAACGTGGTTACGGCACGACCGAACGGTCGGAATTCATTTTAACCAAAATTAACGGATGATGCAATTCAAACGATCGGTGGAAATTTATTTTATTTTTAGATTAAGCGAGAAATGACTTAAATAAATGGCTTAAGCACGTCAAAAGGAGGTATAAAAAGTAAATGAAAACGAGAATAAAAATACATGAAACAAAATGTGGACCACCACGGGTACATAGAATGAATTGAAAAGCTTGGTTTGAGGTACTTACCCGTTGAAGACTGAAGAAAACGAAGAACGAACGATGGATCTTTGAAGAACGGTCGAGAATCTTTGCGTAATTACTCACGAAAACGTTACAGAAACGTTACGGAAGCGCCTCGGCTTGGATTTTCTTCACGGAACTAATTTTCCTCAGCAAATTCGAAAGAGAGAGAAGTGCCTAAGGGGCTGAACCCTTTTCTTCTTCACTTCTCCCCCTATTTATAGCAAAATAGGGGAGAAGCTTGCTGCCTAACTCGCCTAGGCGAGCAAGGTTGCTTCCTCCAGAAGCAACAGCCTTCTGGAGGAATCTTCTGGAGGGCCTAAGTGGGCCTGGTTGCTATTTGCACCCCCCTGTTTACTAAATGCACCCCCCTTTTCTATTTTTTTGTAATTCTTTTTGCGTAATGTTACGAAACTTTACGAATTTCGTAACGATACTTATTTTTCTTCCGCAAGGTTATGAATCCTTACGGATTGCGCAAAAACACCTCTTTTCGACTTCCGCCACATTACGGAATTTCACGGATCGCGCAAGCCTGCTTCCTTTAGATTTCTGAGACATCTCCGGACGAAATTACGGTATGACACATAGATATAATTAAAATCCCATTTTTACATCTTTAACCCAACAAAATAAAACTAAAAAAACTAACTACGGAGGAGTTGATTACAAAACACAACTCTCTCCCAAAATAACGCCAACGTCATCACGTCGGCTCGGCGGGCTCCTCACCAGAATCTTACTCCCTGCACCATGCCACTGTCATTCTGCTCCCAAAAACAATGTTCTCGACCATCACAGGTATCAACCACATGATACAAAATTGCAAGGGTGAGTTCATTATAAAAAGAACCAATACCAAATCCAAAAAAACCACAATTAGCAAGGAACATAGGCAAACATGATGAGCATACACAACATTCATTATTCAACACTCACATTCCAACAATTATTCATCATCCACATCCAACAATTACTCATCATCCATCCATGAATCCAATCAAGACTACATAGAATGATGCATGCACCTGACTCAACACTCAGATGCAATGTGGTACATACCAACAACAACCAAATCTCAGGAAATAGCCTAAGCGTGTCCACACGACACTCTCACTTAGGGAACTGTGCTGAGTTCGTCGGGACCACCCGGTTGTGCACGTAATAGCCCCCCTCCCATAGGTGATCAGCCTGGGAGCCCAAAGGTGTTCCCTACCAGGTGACAAGCCCCCTCAGTATAAAGTACACTTGGCCACAGTTACTCTATTTCCTATGTCGTATGAGCTATGATCATGGCCAAAAGTAAGTGCCAAAGACCATGGACCAAATAAAGCGCCTCTCATTTCCTTTTGAGAGGATAAGACATTTTGGACCAGCAAAACTCTCTCTTTAATTTGTGCCCAAGTCACCTATTTATAGGCCTTTGATGACCATTCACAAATCCAATGAAAAGATGTGACTATTGGCAAATTTTCTGAAAACTCTCCACCGGTAATCGATTATAATGTTTGTGTAATCGATTACACACACAGGTCTTCAAACAACACAAATCAAACAAACACAACAATATCATTCATCACAATACACACACACACACACACACACACACACATATATATATATATATATCGCATCCCATTCGTCAAAACATAGGTTCTCCTGAAAAACCAGCATGCATATCAATAACAATTTTATCGCATCCCATTAGTTAAAAACATAATTTTCTTGAAAGAAAAATCAGCATGCAACAGGGACAGGCAGATATCCTTATAGCTAGATTCCCTGACCCTAGCTATGGTGTTAAAATGGTAAATTTTATAATAAACTTCCCTCACCTATCGTGAGCTACCCGCGGGTTCCTCGTCACGTCACTTGGAGTTTTCCTTTTTTTCCCTGCTCGTCGGTTCCACGAAAGCCTCTACCATACCAAAATGAAGGAGACTTAATATGGATTTCAGAAAACAAAGCTAGTAACAATGTTCTGCGTCAAACACCCACATCACTACATAAAAGGGCTGAGAGCATTTTGGGTTTTACAAAGGAAGCGTGAAACATGCAATGGTGGTTCCAAAGTCAGAAAAGATGCAAAGACAAGCTGAAACTAACAAGAATCAAGCATAGAATCATGGTTACCTCGAAGGAAAATGAAAGGTCAGATTAGGATTTCGTTCTCTACCGAAACCGTGAGCCATGTTGGGAAATTTCGCTTCGGTTGAAGGGTTCCCCTCGGTGTGGGGTTTCAACGGAGAACAACGGTGGTTTGTGGTGGCTAAGGGTGGATGTGGGTGATGGAGAAAGTTCTTGGGACGTTAGAAATGGCTTTGGAAGAAAGAAAGGAGAAGAAATGGCGTTTTTCCTAAGCTACACGAAAGCAAAGGCTGAAACGCTCAAATGAGAAATGCTCTCGGGAACGGAAGCTTCACGCACACTCCAGACATCTTCTCAAAGCTCCCAACGGTCAGATTGTGTAGAATTGTCTTTTGAAGCTGCAGACCAAATTTGGAGACGATCCAACGGTTAACGAAGGCTGGGCAGCGTTTATACCGAGGCAGCTTCATGTGGCTTCCTTGAGAAGCTTCATTAAGAGGCTTCCTCAAGAAGATTCCTCGTGGCTTCTTTGAAAAGTTTTCTCAAGAGGCTTCTTTAAGAAGCTAGATCCTTATCTACCCACACCCCTCTATTAACTAAATTAACCTCCTTGAAAATAATTATGGATAAAAATAACACAACGAATATAATCAAACATCGAACATAATTACTAATAATATATAGATATATATCAGGGTGTTACACTTATGCTAAATTGTCTTGGATAACTAAATTCAAGAGATCTTAAGACAAATTTTGATTCACAAATCCAGCCATAGCTCAATTTCTTCATAGGCATCATATAGGAAACTTAGAAAACAAAAAAATTTCAACAACAAGACTACTTCTAGAAATTGATTTAGACCATGTTATAAACTAAATAACATGCATGAATTAGACTCAAAATTCAAATGATAGGCTAAGAATTGCAAGAAGACATGAACAATTGTATCTAAAATTCAATCAACAAAATCAAAATTGAACACAAACTTATAACATAATTGTTGGATCAAGTGGCCTCAGAATAATTAAGAAGGGGGGTTGAATTAATTATTAATGAACCTTTACTAATTAAAAAACTATCCTTCTTAATGTTACTAGATTCAATTAGGCTTTTACTATAATGTTAAGAAAGTAAAGAACAAAAATAGAAACTTAACCAAAACTAAAAGCGATAATTAAAGTACACAGCATAAATTAAAAGTGTAGGGAAGAAGAAGACAAACACAAGAGTTTTATACTGGTTCGGCAACAACCCGTGCCTACATCCAGTCCCCAAGCAACCTGCGGTCCTTGAGATTTCTTTTCAATGTTGTAAAAACATTTACAAGCAAAGATCCACAAGGGATGTACCCTCCCTTGTTCTCTTTGAACAACTAAGTGGATGTACCCTCCACTTGAACTGATCCACAAGAGATGTACCTTCTCTTGTTCTCAGTTACAACAACCCAGGTAGATGTACCCTCTACTTGTACCACAAAGGATGTATCCTCCAATGTGTTAAGACAAAGTTCTCAGGCGGTTAGTCCTTTGAAATCTTTTGTTTAAGGGAAAGGGAAGAATCAAAAGAATACTCAGACTGTGTCGTTTTGAATTCTTTGAAAAGGGAGAAGGGAGACACAAAAAAATTCAGGCAGTTAGTCCTTTGTTCTTTTGGAAAAGGGAGAAGAGAGACACAAAAAGAATTCAGGCGGTTAGTCCTTGTCGAATTCTTTTTGGCAAAGGGAGAAGAGAGACCCAAAAAGAATTCAGGCGGTTAGTCCTTGTCGAATTCTTTTTGGCAAAGGGAGAAGAGAGACACAAAAAGAATTCAGGCGGTTAGTCCTTGTTGAATTCTTTTTGGCAAAGGGAGAAGAGAATGAAAAGATATAGCACACTTTTGTTTGCTGTGAAAGAACAAGGTTTGGAAACCAGAAAACTTAGAAAGCTTTTGGCAAAGAAAGAAGAAGAATAAGAAGTTCAAAGAGATGTTAAAAAGTTGTGTAAAAAGTTATATAAAGTACATAAAATGCAAGTCAAGGTCTTACTTTTATAGACTCTTCATGTTTGGTCAAGAAAACCATTGGAAGAGTTATAACCTTGAGAAAATCTTGAGAAAACCATTAGAAGAGTTACATCTCTTGATTTTTATTCAAAACTTGTCACTGGTAATTGATTACCAAAACCATGTCATCGATTACACAAAGCATTTTATGAAAAGATGTGACTCTTCACAATTGAATTTGAATTTCAACATTCTGATACACTGGTAATCGATTACCAATATATTGTAATCGATTACACCATTTAAGTAGGGTATTTTAGGATATTTTAAGTAGTCTTTGTAGAAGGGTCTTTTTTGTATTTTCATGTATTTTGACATGGGAGTGAGATTAGCTATTGGAAGGGTGTGAGTAGCCTCCCTCTAGCTTCTCAAGGAAGCTTTCTTCCTTGCTTCCCAAGGAAGCTACCTTCCTTGTTTCTCAAGGAAGCCTCCCATTGTATTTTGATGTATTTTAGCATGGTTGGGTCCACTTTTCTTTGTAAATATTAGAACAAGTTTTGCTTCTTTTGGGCCTTGTATTTTGGCCATTTTAGGTTTGTAAGGTACCCTACAAAGTAAGGGCATCCTACCATTCAAGTTAACGGTACCCTAGTAGTATAGGGTTTTACCCTTGTATTTCAGGGCATTTTGAGTAGTCTTTGTAGTAGGGACTTTTTTGTATTTTCATGTATTTTGGCATGAGAGTGAGCTTAACTATTGGAGGAGTGTGAGTAGGCCCCCTGTAGCTTCTCGAGGAATCTTTCTTCCTTGCTTCCCAAGGAAGCTTCCCATTGTATTTTCATGTATTTTGGCATAGGGGTGAGCTTAGCTATTGGACGAGTGTGAGTAGCCCCCCTCTAGCTTCTCAAGGAAGCTTTCTTCCTCTAGCTTCCCAAGGAATCTACCTTCCTTGCTTCTCAAGGAAGCTTCCCATGTGCTAGGCTATAAATAAAAACATGTGTAACACTTGTCATAACTTTGACGAATGAGAAACTTGTGAGATACACTTCAAAGTTTAACTTTTCTTCCTAATTTCCTTCAATTCCCATGCCCCCCTCCCCCTTCTTTCTCTCTCCGATTCTCTTCCTCCACTGAAGCTTCCTCTCTAAGCTTTTTATCCAAGACACTCTCTTGGTGGTGAAGCTTCTCCTTCCATGACTTATTCTCTAGTGGATGGTGCCTTCTCTCACCTCTTCTCCTTTATCTTCCACTACAACTCCATGGCTGAAAATCACCATTGAAGGACCTTATTGAAGCTCAAAGATCCAGCCTCCATAGAAGCTTCTAAAGCAAGCTTCCATCCAGTGGTATCAGAGCACAAGAGCTTCAAGTAGGTGCTCCTTAAACCTCCATTAATTTTCCGCTTTACTTTCTCTTCCATTGTTGTTTCTTCATTTTTCTACATGTATGTCCTCACACATCTCTTGCCTCCTATAGTAGTCATGACTCCTACAAGAGTCTAAGTGAAGAACTTAGTGACTATTATGGAGGAAGGCATAGGTCACATCCTATACCTCACTCCCATAGGAGAGAAAAGGAAAGAAAGTCTCAGGAGGCTAACATTAACCTTCCATACTTCCACGGAAAGGACAATGTAAAGGCATATTTAGATTGGGAAATGAAGGTTGAGCAACTCTTTGCTTGCCATCATACAAGTGAGGAAAGGAAGGTTCCTTTGGCTACCCTTAGCTTCCAAGGGTATGCCCTCTATTGGTGGATTTACCTTGTTAGGGAAAGAAGGATTCATAGGGATCCTCCAGTAGAGTATTGGAATGACTTGAAAAGTTCCCTTAGGAAGAGGAACATCCCCTCCTACTATGTAAGGGAGCTTATGAACAAACTCCAAAGGCTTAGACAAGGGAGTATGAGTGTTGAAGAGTATAGGCAACAAATGAAACTACTATTTTTGAGAGCTAGACTTAAGGAGGAGGAAAGAACAAGTTTTGCTAGGTTCCTTAGTGGACTTAATATGGAAGTGAGGGACAAGGTTGAGCTCTTTCCATATAGAGACCTAGATGACCTAGTCCAACTTTGCATAAGGGTAGAGCAACAACTTCAAAGGAATCCTACTTTAAAATCTTATGGCTCTCACTCTTATCCAAAGAAAGACCAAGGTCAAGTTATCTTGGGGGTTGCACCTTATAAGCCCAACGATGATAAAGGAAGACAATAGAAAAGCAACCCCATGTTTATTGTGTGTTCTATTTTAGTTTTTCTGTTCAGCGCTTCCCCTGTTTCAGTTTTGTGTTTTGCTATGAATAGTGATTTGCGACGGATTTAGCGACCACTTTTGTTGAACTGGAAAACAGGGTAGTAGTGGAAATCCCTTAGCGACACATTTTAGAGACCACCCTTGCTGAATTAATTGGGATTTTTTGTTTTGGTACCTATAGTTGTTATTTTTGGCTGAATTTTTTTTGTGGTCACTTATTTTGATCCATATTTTGTGGGAAAAATAGTTGGAGCCCTTAGTTTGGTCAGATTTGAATGTTCCAAAATAGTAGCAAATTTGATTTTTGTCAAAACTTCAAACGACCATAACTTTTGCTCTGGTTATCAGAATCGCTATTATTATATATGTATTTGGGGTAGAAAAAACTTTCCCATGCCATGGTAGCCTGCTGTAGGCTGGCTGAGGTCTCCTTCTTCCAAAAATTGCGATTCTGTCAAAAGTTTTTTATTTTCCAAGTATTATTCTCTTATTTTTCTTCACTTATCATTTTTAGCTTCGATAGTTAGACTTTTAATTTTTGTTTAAAATTTTTGGTGCTATCTTCTCATCATTTTGTAAGGTTGCTCACAAAATTTCAAGTCATTTGGATATCATTTAATGTTAGCTGTAGTTCAAACCTACACTGTTACTTGCATAAGAAGGCAACTAGTTGTGCATGCTGAATATAGTGTATGACTAGTGAAATTCTGATACTGGGGACAGATGTCGTACCGGATGTCACGACATCACGCTTCAGAACATGCAGATTGTATTTGACTGTATGAACAGATTAAACAAGTAAATAACACAAGAGAATTGTTAACCCAGTTCGGTGCAACCTCACCTACATCTGGGGGCTACCAAGCCAGGGAGGAAATCCACTAAAATAGTGTTAGTTCGAAGATCTAACAGCCACTGTTTACAACCTTCTCACCTAACCACTACCCGTGCAACCTCTACCTAAGAGCCACTCTTAGATATGAGAACCCCTCTCACTCCCTCTCAATCACTCTCCCGTGTTTACAAATAAATCAAAGACACACCAGAGATTGCTCTCTGAACAAAAGAGATCAACTCTACACAAACTATAGAGATCAACTCTACACACTCAGGTCCAACACTTGATGTTAGGATAACATCAAGGTGGCTCACAAAACACTCAAGTCCCAAAACTCACAAAATAACTCTTCAATCTCGGACTTGGTGGAAAACTCGTGCAGCCTTCATGTTTATATAGCAGTGTGCGTATCTGGGCTGCAACTACTTGTGCTGGATGAGATCTATCATTCTCCTGAAAAATCTGCACTTAAAGAACTAAAAGATAACATTTGATCTTTTAGTTTTTATCTTTAATCTTTAATCCCTGAACGAACTATTCAAGTTTGTAATTCGAACTTTAATTATCTTTTAATTCGTTCCTAAAGATAGATCGTCTAATCTGTTGCTAACTGCACAATAATCTGTTAAAGATATAACAGATTTATGTGTCCAGTATTTTCGGGCAAGATGTCCTGGACATCGTATCCGACATCGTGGATCCTGCAGCTTCAATTCTTCATTTCACATTTTATCTTGCCTTGTGCATTGTGCAGCAACTCCAGTATTTTCGGGCAGGATGTCCTGGACATTGTATCCGACATCGTGGATCCTGCAGCTTCAATTCTTCATTTGACATTTTATCTTGCCTTGTGCATTGTGCAGCCCGATCTTATTCCTTGACATAACGTTGGACATCATGTGCAGCAACTCCAGCTTTCCTTCATTGTCTAAGTGCTTATGTTTTAACAAAATCTTAGCCAATCTTTTAAAACTCCGTAGAGCTAAGCACTAACAACTAGAGGCAATCCACCTGACTTACAACCCTTTGATCCTGAGATAGATAGGACATTTCATAGATTAGTTAGACATCATTTAGTACCTTTTGAGCATCCTGAGCATTTTGATATTGGTGATTTTGAGCATTATTGTTTTGAACATTCTGATTTTGAACATTCTGAGAACATGGCACAACCTCCACCCCGTGAGAGGACTCTAAGGGAAATGGCTGCACCTGATTTCACCTATGAAAGCTTGTGCATCCAATACCCTGATGAGGATGTCCCATATGTTCTTTAAACTGGACTGATCCATTTGCTTCCAAAGTTTCATGGCCTTGCAGGTGAAGACCCGCACAAACATCTGAAAGAATTCCATATTGTCTGCTCCACCATGAAACCACCAGATGTCCAAGAGGATCACATATTTCTAAAGGGCTTTCCTCATTCTTTAGAGGGAGTGGCAAAGGACTGGTTATATTACCTTGCTCCAAGGTCCATCACGAGCTGGGATGACCTCAAGAGAGTATTCTTAGAAAAAAATTTCCCTGCTTCCAGGACCATGACCATTAGAAAGGATATTTCAGGCATTAGACAACTCACTGGAGAGAGCTTATATGAATACTGGGAAAGATTTAAGAAACTATGTGCCTGTTGCCCTCACCACCAGATTTCTGGGCAGCTTCTCCTCCAATATTTTTATGAAGGACTTAGTAACATGGAGAGAAGTATGATAGATGCTGCCAATGGTGGAGCCCTTGGAGACATGACCCCTGTTGAAGCCAGAAATTTAATTGAGAAGATGGCTTCAAACTCCCAGCAATTTAGTGCCAGAAATGATGCTATTGTCATTAGAGGAGTGCATGAAGTAGCCACGAATTCATCTTCATCAGCTGAGACTAAGAAGCTTGAAGGTAAACTAGATGCCTTGGTTAACCTGGTAACCCAACTGACCATGAATAAAAAATTTGCACCTGTCACCAGACTCTGTGGTTTATACTCCTCTGTCGACCATCACACAGACCTTTGCCCTTCTGTGCAACAATCTGAAGCAATTGAACAGCCTGAACCTCAGTAGCAAAATCAGCCACAACAGAACAAATATGACCTCTCTAGCAACAAGTACAATCCCAGGTGGAGGAATCATCCCAACCTTAGATGGTCGAATCCTTCACAACAACAGCAACAACAGCCTTATTTTCAGAATGTTGTTGGCCCAAGCAGACCATACGTTCCTCCACCAATCCAACAACAACAACAACAACAGCCCCAGAAACAACAAACAGTTGAGGCTCCTCCGCAACCTTCCCTTGAAGAGCTTGTGAGGCAAATGACTATGCAAAGCATGCAGTTTCAACAAGAGACCAGAGCCTCCATTCAGAGCTTAACTAATCAGATGGGACAATTGGCTACACAGTTAAATCAACAACACTCCCAGAATTCTGACAGATTACCTTCTCAATCTGTCCAGAATCCCAAAAATGTGAGTGCCATTACATTGAGGTCGGGAAAGCAGTGTCAAGGACCTCAACCAGCAACATCTTCCTCATCCGCAAATGAACCTACCCAACCTCACTCTACTCCAGAAAAAGATGATGACAAAAATTTAAAGAGTAAGTTACCTAACAATTTATATGCAGGTGAATCTAAAGAGAAGCAGCATATCCCTCTTCCATTCCCTCCAAGAGCAATTTCCAACAAAAAAAATGGAAGAGATAGAGAAGGAGATCTTGGAAACATTTAGAAAAGTACAGGTAAACATACCTCTGCTGGATGCAATAAAGCAAATTCCAAGATATGCTAAATTCTTGAAAGAGTTGTGCACTAATAAGCGGAAGCTTAAAGGAAGTGAAAGTATGAGCAGAAATGTCTTCGCATTGATTGGTAAATCTGTTCCCCAAATCCCTTAAAAATGTAAAGATCCAGGTACATTCAGCATACCTTGTATTATAGGGAACAGTAAGTTTGACAATGTCATGCTAGATGTAGGAGCTTCTATTAGTGTTATGCCTCTGTCTATTTTTAATTCTCTATCTCTTGGTCCTTTGCAGTCAACTGATGTGGTAATTCATTTAGCTAATAGAAGTGTTGCCTATCCTGCTGATTTCATAGAGGATGTCTTAGTTAGAGTTGGTGAACTGATTTTCCCTGTTGATTTTTATATTTTGAATATGGAGGAGGGATTTTCTAAAGGATCAGTTCCCATCATTCTAGGCAGACCTTTTATGAAAATTGCTAGAACTAAGATAGATGTATATGCTGGCACACTATCTATGGAGTTTGGTGATATAAATGTTCATTTTAATATTCTTGATGCTATGAAACACCCATCTGAAGATCTTTTTGTATTTCGTGTTGAAATAATTGACCATATTGTTGATGAATACATGACTGATCTTCATTCTAATATGCATGTCTATCACTCTTCATGAATTGAATATGAATTTGTATTTGATCATGTGTCTGAATTTGATGCTGAGAGTGAATCTGAATTTGATATTGATTACATGTCTAGTGATGTTTTACCTCTTGAGATTGATTTTATAGAGTCAGATAGAACTAACCATGTTTCAGGAAGTACACATACCTCTGACTTTGTTTATGAGGTACAGGCTGAGAAACCATTTCTTTCTACCATTATCCAGCCGCCCACACCAGAATTGAAGCCTCTGCCATCAAATTAAAAATATGCTTACTTGGATGATAGCAAAAGTTTTCCAGTAATTATATCTGCGTAAGAAGGCTTGTCGCAACATGCCCATTTGGGGGCGAGCGTAAGAAGGCTATAGGCTGGATCCTGGCAGACATTCCTAGTATTAGCCCATCCACATATATGCATCAGATAAATTTAGAAGATGGGGCTTGTCGCAACATGCCCATTTGGGGGCGAGCGAGGCGGGGCTCACGGGTGCATTTTTCAAAGGAGGAAAGATGCGCGGAGTCGCCACCAACATTTATTTGTGGAAAACGTCAGAAAAACCAAAGGAAACCGGTCAAAAAGAAAATTCCAAGTTCGGGAGTTGTATTTACGTTTGAGGAAGGTATTAGCACCTCTTACGTTTGTCTCAAAGGACAACAACCTATTTTTTAGAATTGTGAAATTGCGTTACCTTACCTTTTATTTCCTTTTTTATTTTTGAGGTCGACAAAAGCGGAGCTCTTGCTCCTACGTACCCTCCATCGAAGAGGAAATCAGACCTACGTAGTTCTTTTTAAGGGTGAATCAAGCGATTCTTTTTACTTGAGAGGTGATCATTTTAAGGCGTTGGGCCTTAAAAATGATCCATTTACTTGGTAAGAAAAACTGAGATATTGAACTTTTCAAATCCTTTTTTAGTGACTTTTTGTGGACGAGCTTGACTTTGTGGATTGATTTTAGCCTTAGTTTCACTTTAGTTATTAGTCAATTCAATTAAGAATGAGAAATCCCAAAGAGAAAAGTCTGATTGATTTTTCCGCTTTTATTTTACTAAAAGGTATTTTTTATTATTATATTATTATTTTACCTCTTTTTTGATTTCCAACGAGATTACGGCACGACCGAACGGTCAGATTTCATTTTAACAGAAATTAACGGATATTACAAATCAAATGATCGGTGGAAATTTATTTTATTTTTTGATTAGGCGAGAAATAACTTAAATAAATGACTGAAACACGTCAAAAGGGGGACCACCACGGGTACATAGAATGAATTGAAATAGCTCGATTTGGGGTACTTACCGGTTGTAGATCGACGAACGATGAAGAACAAACGATGAATGTCAAAGAATGGTTGAAAATCTTCGCGTAATTACCCATGGAAACATTACGGAAACGTTATGGAAGCGCCTCGGCTTGGATTTTCTTCACGGAAACAATTTTCCTCAGCAATTTCAAGTGAATACGAAGTGCCAAGAAGGCTGAACCCCTTTCCTCTTCACTCCTCCCCCTATTTATAGCAAAATAGGGGAGGAGCTTGCCACCCAGCTCGCCCAGGCGAGCTCAGCTCGCCCAAGCGAGCCAGGTTGCTTCCTCCAAAAGCAACCACCTTCTGGAGGAAGAATCTGGAAGGCCCAAGTGGGTCTGGTTGCTATTTACACCCCCTTTTTTTACTAAATACACCCCCTTTAGTTTTTTTGGTGATTCTTTTTCCGTAACGTTACGAAACTTTACGAATTTCGTAACAACACTTATTTTCTTTCCGTAAGGTTGCGGAACCTTACGGATCATGTATTTACTCTTTTTTAGCTTTCGAAAAAGTTACGGAAACTCACGGATTGCGTAACAATACTTCCCATTGGTTTCCGTCACATTACGGAATTTCACGGATTGCGTAACCACGCTTCCTTTTGATTTCCGATGCGTCTCGGGACTTCACATATTGTGCAACAAAGGGTGCCAAGTATCTCGAAGCAACCAATCAAAGTTTGCATGCCATCAAACAATAGTCCCCAGACGAAATTAAGGTATGACAGTTGCCCCTATTTACTTACCTTTTATCGGAGATAAGAGGAAAGCAAAGATAAGACACTGATTTCGTCCATCTTCGCCCTTTCCGTGATTAGTCTATGATGACTCCCGTCTCTCCTTCTTCTTTCTCTGCACAACACAAAACAAACACAAACCACAAAAAACACCAATAACATAAAATACATATATACACATGTTTGGCGAAGGAACCGATCCGGAAAATAACAAAAACCACATTTCCCAGTCA
Organism: Glycine soja; assembly: GCF_004193775.1. Taxonomy (NCBI): domain Eukaryota; kingdom Viridiplantae; phylum Streptophyta; class Magnoliopsida; order Fabales; family Fabaceae; genus Glycine; species Glycine soja. The sequence continues at coordinate 30,633,139 of NC_041002.1, read as the reverse complement.
CCGGAGGCTCCACACTTGATGGTGGAGGACAAATGAACAGCGCTAGGCAATCAATTCATGGGTCTCCGAACAAGATTTCGAGGGTGGAGGATAGGCGAACAACACTAGGCAATCAATTCGCGGGCCTCCAGACTCGTTGGTGGAGGATGCATGAATGACAATCAATTCATGGGGCTTCGAATAAAAGTGGAGAATAGAGAATTGGCGAATAGCGCTAGGCAATCAATTCGCGGGGCTCCAGACTCGTTGGTGGAGGATGCATGAATGACAATCAATTCATGGGGCTCCGAATAAAAGTGGAGAATGGAGGATAGGCGAACAGCGCTAGGCAATCAATTTGCGAGGCTCCAGACTCGTTGGTGGAGGATGCATGAATGACAATCAATTCATGGGGCTCCGAATAAAAGTTGAGAATGGAGGATAGGCGAACAACGCTAGGCAATCAATTTGCGGGGCGCCAGACTCGTTGGTGGAGGATGCATGAATGAAAATCAATTCGTGGGGCTCCGAATAAAAGTTGAGAATGGAGGATAGGTGAACAACGCTAGGCAATCCATTCGCTGGGCTCCAGACTCGTTAGTGGAGGACACATGAACAGTGCTAGGCAATAAATTCATGGGTCTCCGAACAAGATTTGTTGGCAGGATCGAATGGCCAACCGGGTTTTTTTTTACCTAAAAAGGCAAACATGCTTTTTGCAAAGAAAAATAAATCATTCGCGAGAGCACCATATCTAAGAGAAACAATATACCCATGCCAAGGGTAATCTTCCTTGTAACCGAAAGTGAAGGGCAGGACGTCAACATTTAGCTTTTAAATGAACATTCAGGGGAAACATCGGGTTAAGCTGAAACTGGGAATAAATCACTCATAGTGTATAAAAAACTCACACAGGCAAGTGTTTTACCCTAACCCCAAACCATAACTGCACCATGACTTTATTTTGCACACGATTTCCTATCGAATCAAAGATCACACGTACGATCACGGATAAATAGGATTTTCTCGAGGGTAGTGTTTTTGGAGAGGAAGCTGGGTGTTTCGGTCTTTTCCTCTTTGTTTATGTGGGGCGGGATATCGCCAGTCGAGAATGACTTTGAATGGCAATCTGAAAGGAAGAACCACCAAAAAATGGGTTTTCCTTTGCCGGCAGTCACTTACCTTGCCAAAAATTTATCTGGTCTGAAGATTGATCGGGAATTACTCTGTTTTCCTCTGATTTTTTCCTTTTTACTTCCTTCCGATCTTTGATCGGGAATCCTTCTTTTCCTTTCTTTTCATTTTTTCCTTTTCTTTGTTTTCATTTTTTCTTTTCTTTCTTTTCATTTCTTTCTTTTCTTTCTTTTCATTTCTCCTTCTCCATTCCTTTCTTTGGGAAATTGGGTTTTAGCATTCTATTTGCTCTCCCTTGAGGAGATTCCGTTGTCCTTTGCTTCGAGGGAAAGGATGAGGATTCTTTTTATAGGCCAAGGTTCAAAATAGTCTAAGGTTGAGTCCCAATGGGGTCTTTTATTGTGGGAACCCGATCTTGATATCTGGGGCAAAACAAATTCGTGTGTCAAGGTGTCGGTCTTAGGCCGAACTTCCATATTATTCCACAAGGCACGCGCAACAATGATGATTTGGAAACAACGTGCAAAATTAGTCATGGCCACAACCAGGTGGGCACTCAAGCATCCCGTTTATGGCATTGTGATACTACGGTTGGGAATTTACACAAGCAGACCCAACGTTTCCAAATTATGTTCTTTCATCAGTTCAATGAATTCATCCATTCTTATCTCGGTTATTCAGGAAAATAAACTCTTAGCATCAGTCCCTTGTTTCCAGAAGATATGTTTGCTCTCTACGAATGATTTATGCTTCCTAACCATAACATGCCGACCTTCGAGATCTTTCTTTCTTTTTCCTTTTTGTTTCATTTTTATGTTCACAAAAACTATACATCCATTGCCATCTACGAGAAAAACTTTTCTTTGTACACCTACATTCCTATACACGACGAACTTTTTCCGTATACGCATTAGAACTCTTTCTCTTTACGTCAACACGGTCTATATACAAACCCTATTCATGTTCAAAGATTTCTTTTTTTCGTTTTTTCCCAACACACACCTATGGCTTATACAAAAGTTTCTTTATATACACTCGTCGCTCACACACAAAAATTTCTTTTCACACATTATTTACACACACAAAAAAACCTTCTATACACATTTTCCTTTTACATACATATATAAAAAAACCTTTTTCTTTTCTTTATATACGTGGACATTTTATTCACAACGCTTCTTTCTTTTTATCATGATTTTCGTTCATTTTATTTTTAGGACGACGTTCCTAAATGGAAAACTCTACACGATTCCGGAATTTCAACAAACACTATTGACAACAACGAAATAAGTACTAACGTGACAGTTCAAACGACATGTATGCACAAAACAGAAGTCAATCAAAATGAAACAAACGTTAGTCCCTCAGTTTAAACAAAAATAAAATGATACGTAAAAGATAAAAGAGGAAACATAAAAAGAGAATATGGATCTAGGGATCTCCCAATCATGTGGCTTCGCTCCCTCCCAAGAAATCGAGCAAATTTGTCATCTCCTCGTCCATGCGGGCCTCATCTGCATCGCCGGGAGCCTCTGCGGGTGCCTCCCCTGCCTGGGCCTCAGGCCAATCTTCGGGCCATGCGACCTCTACCCTGAACTGATCCGGAGTAGGGCATGGAAAAGAAGCAAAACCCTGGCTCTGCAGGCTGAGGCTGAGCTGGTAGAGATAGTCATGGGTCTGCACGTGCGCCTTGTGGTTGGCCGCCTGCTGGCGAACCAAATGCCGTAAATACCGCTCCGTGTCAAATGACCCAACTGGATCAGCCTGAGGAGGTGGCGGCGGTGCATCTGGGGCCTGCGGGTCACCACCCTGTGCCTGTCTAGTTGTGCAGTACTTCTCTATCAAAGCCTGGGTGATCAGTGGTCGAATCACCTTACTAGGTGTGACAGGAACCCCGAACGACTGGCAGAGACCCGTGATCAATGCTGGAAAACCCAGGGCCCTGTTAGACTTATCTGGGTCTAGAGGGTGCCTGGTAGGCGGCATACCTGCAAATAGATAAATGGCATCAGCGATCAACTGAGCCACATGAACGCTCATCCGTGTCAGGATGGAATACACCAATTGACACTTCGGCAGGGGGAGGTCGGAATTATGATCGCTGGGCAGGATGTTGCTAAGCAGCAACGTCATCCATGTCTGAGTCAGGGTAGTCATGTTGGTGCGCATGATCCGCACTCGTCTCCCGGCAGCGGTCCGGGCAAAATCCTGACCTGGTATGCATAGCAGCTGAGCAATGGCCTCCTCATCAAATCCATCGGCCCGGTTCCTCCTCTGACCGTATTCGCACTCCTGGCCCTCCTCCAATACTAGCGGATATCCCAGGAACTAACTGAGGGCGTCTGCATCGAAAGGAATCCACTAGCCCCTCACCCATGACCGGAGGTCCCGTACGCCCTCCTCTGTAGGCCAAGCATTGGCGTAAAACTCGAGGATTGTATCTGGATCGAACTTGGCCATGGGAGTGACCAGCGACGTCCAACACCGACGAGCTATCTCCTCCTGGAAATCCGTGTACTCGTCGTCCCTGAGCTGGACGCGTCTCTCTCGGTGGAAGGACCATCCCTTGATGGCTTCGAAACGCTGCTGGTGCTCAGCGCTCCTGAAACGATGGCTATCGAACTCGGGAGCGGCACTAGTCCCTGCGGCCGCGGCGTCCTTCCTAGATCTCTTTGAGGCAAGCTTCCTTGGAGCCATTTCCTGTGAAGACAGACAGTTGGAAAGTTAGTCCACAAGAAAATGTTCATTTTAACACAAAAATGACATACTAATCTTTTCGATTTAGAACGAACTCATGCACACATTTAATGTAACACATTTATGAACATGCGTATGTGTAAAATATCCTACTATTTATGTCAACATACAAGGACATCCAACACATTCTAGTTACCACACATATATATACATCTTTGAAAAGAACACACATTCTCATGCTCGAGGCATTGTGTCAAAATTTACACCTAATCACATCCTAAATATTTTTCTATCACAAACTACCTACACATATTTGAAGTATTCATCATACAAATTTTTGTTGTTTCACTCACATTTATTTATATGCACATTGGAAAGCTAATTACGTCATGCACATACTTGCATTTGAAAAGGAAATTCCATGCCATCATATATTCATTTAGGAAGCGTCCTCAGGCCCTTTTTGACATGGGTAAATTTTCTAAAAGGCTCCTAATGCTACCTATCCTTAAATACACATATGTTTGAAAGACATTTTTCTGCTACTCATTCACACTTTGCAAGGAATTTTATGCCATATATTCACATATATACACACCATTGAAAGGTGTTTTCCATGCTACCTATATTTACACACATATTTACATACCATTGAAAGGTATTTTCCATGCTACCTAGGTGCAAAGTACCCCTCATGGGGCAGCCAAATTCGAGTAAAAACTCTCACAAGCATGTCCTAATTTTTATGCCTTTCCACTTTCAAAACCGAAATTTAGATTCTTAGCCATAAGTATGTTTCCTTGCATTGAAGCTAAGAGCTTGGGTTCCTAAGCTTAGAATTGCATTTGGGCACCCATTTCAAATCCCTATGCTGTCCCTATATATATATAACAGTCCCACAATCCCAATCTTACAAAATCATATTCATATGTCATTGGGGCATTTCATCGAGCACTTGGTGGGCGCGTGTTTAGGCATAAATTGCAAGAGAATGGGGGCAATATGGCATGCCCCATTGCTTCAGAATACAACATAGGCCTAAGGCCATCCCCTACAATCCCTCAACTCTAACAAATCAAGCATAAAAAGCAACCCAAAATTGCCCCACAAATATGAGTACATTCTCACAATTTAGAGCACCAAAAGATGAACAAAAGGCACCAATGGAAAGCTAAAAACTCAAGGATTGAATACTTACTTGTTGGAGTGAGTAGAAATACCAAAAATGAAAGCAAAATGCATCCAAAAGTGGCTTGGGGGAGCAAAAACCGCAAGCCTCGTGAGTTCTCTCTTTTTTAATGAGGGGGGGGGGGGAGTTTTTTGGGTGCAGAAAACGTCCCCCTCCCTCGTTTTTTATAATCTGGTGCAGGGGTTGCTCGCCCAGGCGAGCTAACCTGCCAAATCTTTTTTTTTTAGGGGAAACATAACCATGGCCCCCCTACAGGTTAGCGTTCGCCTACTCGAACTCACTTAAGTTAGATCAGGCATCCATTACTTATTTTAAACAAACGATAGTAGTAATTATTGCAAATTCAAAGGATACTGGGCTGCCTTGCAGCAACGTTTTCTGCTTGTCCAGCGCCAGGAAGGGACGACGATCTGTCGGTCGTGACCCTATCCTCCACTTGTATCTGTCCCTAAGTACCTGAAAGTAGGAAACAAACAATGCGCGGCAAATCGTGACCGGGTCGTCGTCTTACCTTGGTTGATTCCTGCCGTCAACTTTGTCTCGACTTCTGACCGTGGCCTAAGACGATTCTGCCCCTGTTACCACAAGATATGCATGTGTACGTGCATGCATGAATGTTTTTAATGCAATGATCTTCTTAGTGAAAGATGGTTAGGTTCAGTTTTAATTTAAGCGTTTGGGGCACCCCATGAACCGAGCGAAAAGGGCTCAGGTTATTACAAACTAACACAAGGTTTAAAACCAAAGTGAGGACTAAAGCCTCAACCCATGTTCTCTTCTTTTAAAGAAACGTGACGAGACAATTACAGCGGATGGGAACCCCTAGAGGGGACCCAGAAGAACAAAAAGACTCAGAAATAAAAGAACATGCAACGGTCCTCTCAATTGCCCCAGACTTTGAGCGTAATATTGCTTAACGACATCGGAGTTCACGGGCAAGGGTAGCTCCTCGCCATCCATGTTGGTGAGTATCAGAGCACCCCCAGAAAAAGCCCTTTTCACAACGAAAGGTCCTTCGTAATTTGGGGCCCACTTTCCTCGATTATCCTTAACAGTGTAGGATATCTTTTTTTGCACAAGGTCCCCCTCGTTGAACTTGCGCGGGCGTACCTTCTTGTTGAACGCGTTCTTTATCCTTTATTGATATAGGTGCCCATGGCTCATGGCCGTCAAACGCTTACCTTCAATAAGGTTGAGTTGGTCGTAGCGTGCTTGAGCCCATTCTGACTCTTCTAGGCCTGATTCCGCTATTATCCTCTGAGAAGGAACCTCTACCTCAAATGGGAGTACTGCTTCCATCCCATAAACCAAGGAATACGGCGTTGCCCCAGTAGAAGTTCATACCAAGGTTCTATATCCGTGCAGGGCGAAAGGCAACATCTCATGCCAATCTTTGTATGACACCGTCATCTTCTGAACAATCTTCTTAATATTCTTATTTGCAGCCTCTACAGCCCCATTCATCTTTGGCCGACAAGGGGTGGAGTTATGATGCTAGATATTGAAATCCTCGCACATTTCCTGCATCATTTTGTTATTCAGATTGGTGCCATTATCAGTAATGATCTTCCTAGGGAGTCCGTATCGACAAATCAGCTCCCTCTTTATGAATCTGACCACCACACTTCTCGTGACATTAGTATAAGAAGCCGCTTCGACCCATTTGGTGAAGTAATCTATCGCCACAAGAATGAAGCGGTGACCATTCAAAGCTTTGGGTTCGATGGCCCCAATGACATCTATTCCCCACATGGAAAAAGGCCAAGGGGCGGACATAACATTCATAGGATGTGGTGGAACATTGACATTGTCCGCGTATGCCTGACATTTATGACATTTCCTTACATGGGCACAACTATCGCTTTCCATAGTAAGCCAGTAATAACCGACTCTAAGGATCTTCCTGGCCATAGCATGCCCATTGGCATGTGTCCCAAATGAACCCACGTGGATTTCCTCAATCATGAAGTTCGCCTCTTTGGCATCTACGCATCGTAGGAGGGTCATGTCGTGGTTTCGTTTGTACAGGATGGTACCACTCACAAAGAAACCAGTAGCCAATCTCCTTAACGTTCTTTTGTCATTGTCAGAAATCCCCGGTGGATATTCTTTGTTCTCAACATATTGTTTGATGTCGAAGTACCATGGTTTCCCATCCCACTCCTCCTCTATCACACAATAATGTGCTGGCTTGCCTTGAGATCTAAACTCGATGTACGGCAGATCCCCGTGTAGGGCAAGTTGAAACATGGATGCCAGGGTGGCCAATGCATCGGCCATTTGGTTCTCTTCCCGAGGTATGTGGTGGAAAGAAATGTCGTCAAAGAATTCGACTAACTTCAAGATGTGAGTTTGATAGAGTATCAACTTCGGATCCCTAGTTTCCCATTCTCCTCTCAACTGGCGTATCACCAAAGCCGAGTCTCCATACACTTTGAGTAGTTTTACATCAAAATCAATGGCCGCTTGAATCCCAAGGGCGCATGCTTCATATTCGGCCATATTGTTGGTACAATCGAAACCTAACCTGGCCGTGAAAGGGATACACAGATCATCTGGTGATACAAAGACTGCCCCTACTCCATGGCCCAATGCATTAGATACCCCATCGAAGCAAACAATCCATTTGTCTATGTCCTCGTGCGTCCGCTTCTCTTCGAACAGGGCCATGATGTCTTCATCCGGGAACTCAGGGTGCATCGGCCGTGAGGGCCGGTTTCCCTACTGCCAAGGCACTTCCCTTTATCGCCTTTTGGGTGACGTACACAATATCGAATTCAGATAGTAGTACCTGCCACCTAGCTATTCGTCCCGTGAGGGCCGATTTCTCAAAGATATATTTCACGGGATCCATTTTGGAAATAAGCCATGTGGTATGACTGAGCATGTACTACCTAAGCCGATGTGACGCCCATACCAGGGCGCAACATGTCCTTTACAGCATTGAGTAATTCATCTCACATGCGGTAAACTTCTTGGTTAGATAGTAAATGGCTTGTTCCTTTTTCCCAGAGTCATCATGCTGACCCAACACGCACCCCATAGACTCGTCTAACACAGTCATGTACAAGAATAGAGGTCTTCCTGTTACAGGTGGCATGAGCATCGGGGGGTTTGCGAGGCTCTGTTTGATTTTCTCGAAGGCCTCTTGGCAATTGCTGTTCCACAGGACTGCCTGGTTCTTACGTAATAGCTTGAAAATGGGTTCACATGTAGGGGTGAGTTGCGAGATAAATCTCGCGGTGTAATTCAACCTGCCTAAGAAACCTCCAACTTGCTTCTCCGTGCACGGTTCCGACATTTCAAGAATGGCCTTCACTTTCTCGAGATCTATCTCTATCCCTTTCTAACTTACGATGAATCCCAACAACTTCCCCGACTTTACCCCGAAGGTGCACTTGGTTGGGTTTAGCTTCAGTTGGTATTTCCGCAACCTTCCAAACAGCTTACGCAGATTGACGAGGTGTTCGTCCTCAGTTCGAGACTTGGCAATCATGTCATCTACGTAGACCTCTATCTCCTTATGCATCATGTCATGGAACAACGCTACCATGGCACGCTGATAGGTTGCCCCGGCATTTTTCAGCCCGAAGGCCATTACTTTGTAGCAGAACGTTCCCCATAGGGTGACGAAAGTAGTCTTCTCCACATCTTCGGGTGCCATCTTTATCTGATTATACCCCGAGAAACCATCCATAAACGAGAAAAGGGCGAACTTGGCCGTATTATCTACCAGTATGTCAATGTGTGGCAGGGGAAAATTGTCTTTAGGACTGGCTCGGTTTAAGTCCCGATAGTCTACATACATTCGCACCTTGCCGTCCTTTTTCGGGACCGGGACAATGTTGGCCACCCACTCCGGGTATCGAGCTATAGCTAAGAAACCCGCATCGAACTGCATTCTCACTTCTTCCTTGATTTTTAAAGACATCTCGGGTCTCATCCTTCATAGCTTTTGCTTAACTGGGGAAGACCCAGGATTCAATGGCAACTTATGCTGCACAATGTCGGAGTCCAGACCGGGCATGTCTTGGTATGACCACACAAAGACGTCTTGATATTCTTCAAGAAGGGTTATCAAGCCTTGGCGGATAGGTGCGGTCATACCGGTTCCTACTTTTACTTCTTTCTTTCCCTCTCCGGTTGCTAAGTTTACCAGTTCGGTTTCCTCTTGGTGAGGCTTCATTTCGCGTTCTTCCTGAGCGATCAACCTCTCCAACTCTAGTGAAAGGATGTCCTCTTCCTCTTCTTCGTTCATCGTTTGGCTTACATCTCGATTGAACTCGATTGTCAAACCCTCGTTGTTAGGATCCTCAAAGAATTGACCCTCATATCTATACCAATCAAAACAAAAGAAACAAAAACATGCAAAATGATATGAGAAAAGATGGAACTGCAAGAACAGATGAAACAAGATCTCTTTGTTTATTTAATAAGGTAGGTTTCACAAAACAAAAGAGAAAGGAATCTATAGCCTCTAATTACATTGAATCAGCGGTATAGACCTCTGACTTGCTTATCACACGCCAGTTCCCCACTTGGGAATCGGGATGGCATGGTTGCACGAAATTTGGCGGGTCTTGAGGGAACTCCTCTCCTATCGCTGCCACCTCCTCCTCGAACATTATTCCAGTACTGGTGAAACACTAGCTAATATGGCTGGGCCATGCCCTATCCGCCCGGAGTCTTGACGGCGCATTCCTCCTTCCCGGCATCCCAGGTTCATACCCTAATCCATATTTGTACGGATTTCCCCTAATATCGACCACGTCGGCATTCCCGAGGCCGTCCTTGCCCAAACCCATTCCGGGCTCATATCCGTGCTTGAGCATCACTCGTGCCACCATTATGGCCGCATTAGAGAGAGAAGGTAGCAGCGGGCTTGTTTCCACAGAGGCACAACTCACCACCTCGAAGGATTGGAAAGCTGTTTCCAATGATTCTTTCGCTGATTCTACATACGGTGCGGAGGAGGGGCAGTTCACCAACATATCCTCTTCGCCTGACACTATCACCAAAAGTCCACCAACCGCGAACTTCAATTTCTGGTGAAGCATCGAAGGGACCACTCCCAGCTCATGAATCCAAGGTCTTCCCAAGAGGCAGCTGTAGGCGGGGTTTATGTCCATCACTTGAAAAACCGCATTGCAAGTGTGGGGGCCTATCTGAATGGGGATGTCGATTTCCTCCATCACTTCCTATAGACTACCGTCAAAGGCTCGTACCACCATCAAACTTGGCTTTAAACGTGACGCACTAAAAGGAAGCTTCTCCAAGGTAGTCTTTGGCATCACGTTTAAACTTGAACCATTGCCGATAAGTACCTTTGCGACGGCATGGTCCATACATCTTACAGACACATGTAGAGCCTTGTTGTGCCCTCTCCCCTCAATAGGAATCTCTTCTTCCGCAAACGCGATATAGTTATTGGTGGTTATATGATTAACGATGCCTTCAAAACCCTCAACTGAGATGTCGTGTGCTACGTGGGCTTCGTTGAAGACCTTTATCAATAGCGCGCGATGAGGCTGGGAGTTTATAAGCAGTTTGAGCAAAGAGATTCTTGCCAGAGTTTTATTCAGTTGCTCAACTACCTTAAACTCGCTTTGTTGGATGAGACGAAGGAACTCATGAGCCTTTTCCAAAGTCACCGTCTTTCCTTGAAGACCTTCTTTCTTTTCAGCTCCTTTTACCACCGGAGGATCCACTTCTTTTGAGGGGGCGGCTACGTCTGTGGGCTCTTGGACCATGGGCGCCTTCCCCTTGGAGGGCAATTCCGCCGAGTGAGGGGGAGCGAACACCCAGCCACTGCGGGTTACGCCACTGAGGCCGGTGATGTTGGTTACCTTGGCTGACAAGGAGTCAACTTCGGTTGCAACTCTTTCTCCAAAAGCGGGAGGGGTATACTTCCACGGAACGGCCTTATTGCTTTGATATGCAAACGGCGTCGGCTTGGGCGTTGTCCGGGGGTACATGGGTGTGGAGCCGGTCCCTTTCCTAGTGAAACATATTACTAGGGCTTTGGCGGTTGAGGGAACCTTCTTTTCTTCCGACTGCATGCAAATCTGTGGTTCTTCCCTCCCTCCATTGGACACTTCGAGCTGCCCCCAGTCCATGAGCCGCTGAAGCAATTCTTGTTGGATCGAGTGGCCTCAGAATAATTAAGAAGGGGGGGGGGTTGAATTAATTATTCCTAAAACCTTACCAATTAAAAATTACTCTTTTAAAGCTTTTACTTATGTTGTTAAGAGAATATGGAGTAGAAGAGAAACTAAACAGAAAGTAAAAGCGGAAATTAAATGCACAGTAGAAAGTAAAAGAGTAGGGAAGAAGGAAACAAACACACAAGGATTTTTATACTGGTTCAGCACAAACCCGTGCCTACCTCCAGTCCCCAAGCGACATGCGGTCCTTGAGATTTCTTTCAACCTTGTAAAAATCCTTTTACAAGCAAAGATCCACTAGGGATGTACCCTCCCTTGTTCTCTTTGAACCTAGTGGATGTACCCTCCACTAGAACTGATCCACAAGAGATGTACCCTCTCTTGTTCTCAGTCAAACCCAAGTAGATGTACCCTCTACTTGTACCACAAAGGATGTACCCTCCAATGTCTTAAGACAAAGATCTCAGGCTGTTACACCTTTGATACTTTGTGAATGGGGATACAAAAGAATTCTCAGGCGGTTAAACCTTTGAACGCTTTTGTATTAGGGAATGGGAAGAATCAAAAGAATTACCAAACTGTGTCGTGTTGAATTCTTTGACAAGGGATAAGGGAGACACAAAAGAATTCAGGTGGTTAGTCCTTCCTTCTTTTGGAAAAGAGAGAAGAGAGACACAAAAAGAATTCAGGCGGTTAGTCCTTGGCGAATTCTTTTTGGCAAAGGGAGAAGAGAATGAAAAGGATGAATAGCACAAGTTTTCAAGGTTTGGAAAACTAAAAAACTTCAGAAAGCTTTTGGTACAAAGAAGAAGAAGAAGTTCAAAGAGATTCAAGGCTTGTAAAGGATTGTTTGAATGAATTGGAAAAGTGTTCAAGATTGGAAATGATTTATCCAAAATGCAAAACAAAGCCTTGCTTTTATAGACTCTTCATGTTTGGTCAAGAAGACCATTCAGAAGAGTTATAACTTTTAGAAAAACTTAAAACCCATTTGAAAAAGTCAAAACCTTTTTGAAGAGTTACATCTTTAGATTTTTCAGAAACAAACACTGGTAATCGATTACCAAATATGTGTAATCGATTACACAAAGCTTTTGAGTGAAACAATGTGACCTTTTACTTTTAAATTTGAATTTCAACGTTCAAGGACACTGGTAATCGATTACCAAAACATTGTAATCGATTACAGCCTTTTGAAAATATTTGGAACGTTGTAAATTCAGTTTGAAAATTGTTTCAAACTCATTTTGCTACTGGTAATCGATTACAACAATATGGTAATCATTACCAGAGAGTAAAAGCTCTTTGGTAAAGATTTTGTCAAAAACTCATGTGCTATTCAAAGTTTTGAAAAAACTTTTTAATACTTATCTTGATTGAGTCTTTTCTTCATTCTCGAATCTTGAGTCTTGAATCTTGATCTTGATTCTTGAGATCTTGAGTCTTGATTCTTGATTCTTGAATCTTGATCTTTGATTCTTGAGATCTTGAATCTTGAATCTTGATACTTGTTTGTAGGCTTTCTTCTTGAGTCTTGAATTCTTGATTCTTGAATCTTGATCTTGATCTTAATTCTCTTGAGATGTTCTTTCATTCACTTGAGCTTTTTGTTCATCATCTTTTGTTGTCATCATTGTTATCATCAAAACACCTTTGAATCATTGTTGATTCATCATGAAGCTTTGCTTCCACAATCTCCCCCTTTTTTATGATGACAACTTCTGAAATCAAGAAACACACACACACTTTTTCCTAGTCGATCACTCTTATAAATGCTCCCCATTTGTTTTTGAATTTATGCTTATCTTAAAAATAAGTTGATTAATCATGTGAATTCTTGATTTAATCCCATTTCTCTCCCCCTTTGGCATCAACAAAAAGACAAAGTGCGTATCAAATAAATTTAATTTAAATATCCATACAATGTTCATAAAAAATATCAACCAAATCATGAAGCAAGAAGCAAGAACTATGAAACTATGAAGCAAACAACCATGCATAGATAAATTATAAACTCCACATAGTCAAATAACATACTTAATAATTGTTCAAACATTCCATGCAAATAAGGAAACAATAAATTGTTCAAATACCATAGTAATATAGAGATTTATTTTGATAAGTCACTAACATCTATTAGTCCTAATTCTCTTCTTATGTTATAGAAAGTATCTTTACTTAGTGGTTTCGTAAAGATGTCTGCAAGTTGATTTTTAGTATCTGCAAATTCTAAAACAACATCACCTTTTAAAACATGATCTCTAATAAAATGATGCCTAATTTCTATATGCTTGGTTCTAGAATGAAGAACTGGATTCTTAGATATGTTTATGGAACTTGTGTTGTCACATTTTATGGGAATATGATCTAATACTATTCCATAGTCAAATAGTTGTTGTTTCTTCCACAAAATTTGTGCACAACAACTACCAGCAGAAATATATTCTGCTTCCACTGTGGATAAAGTTACACTATTTTGTTTCTTGCTATTCCAAGACACAAGTGCAGACCCTATGAATTGACATGTACCACTAGTACTCTTCCTATCTGTTTTTGATCCAGCAAAGTCTGAATCTGAGTATCCTACTAGGTTACATAAAGAATTCTTAGGATACCATAATCCTAAACTAACTGTTCCTAATAGATATCTTATGATTCTTTTTACTACCAATAAATGTGAAAACTTTGGACTTGATTAAAATCTGGCACACATGGATACACTAAACATAATATCTGGCCTACTTGCAGATAAGTAAAGTAGAGATCCAATCATACCTCTGTATTGCTTCGGATCAACAAGGTAGTATCTACTTTCCCTCTAGTAAAATTCTTTCCTAATAGGAATTTACTTAATCTTTCATATCAAGCCCTAGGTGCTTGTTTTAGGCCATAAAGTGTCTTCTTTAATCTATAGACATGGTCTAGTTTTTGTGAATCTTCAAACCCAGGAGGTTGTTCTACATATACCTCCTCCTGAATCAGACCATTTAAGAAAGCACTTTTGACATCCATTTGATATAGTTTAAAATTCATAATATATGCATATGCTAATAACATCCTAATTGCTTCTAATCTAGCTACAGGTGCAAAAGTTTCTTCGTAGTCTATACCTTCTTCTTGGTTATATCCTTTTGCTACAAGTCTAGCTTTATTTCTAATTACTATACCATTTTCATCCAATTTATTTCTAAATACCCATTTAGTTCCTATGATTGGATAATCTGAAGGTTTTTCTACTAATTCCCATACATCATTTCTTTCAAATTGATTTAATTCTTCTTGCATAGCTACTATCCAATGATCATCTATAATAGCTTCTTTAAAGTTTTTAGGTTCTATTACTGAAACAAATGCCATATTATTGCATAAGTCTTTAAGAGAATGTCTAGTTGTTACCCCTTTTGAGATATCACCGATGATGTTATCAAGAGGATGATTTCTCGAAGTTTTCCATTCTTTAGGAAGATTATCATTTTCTTGTGCTATGTCATCTTGATCATCCTTGTCTTCATCATCTCTCTTTCTTTTCAGATTTCTTTCTTCATTTTGAGTATCTTCCAAAGTATCTGTAATATCATCAACAAACTCCTTTCTCGGGGAAGTAATGTTAGTTTCATCAAAAGTAACATGTATTGATTCCTCAATTGTCATAGTTCCTTTTTTGTATATTCTAAATGCTTTACTATGTAAGGAATACCCAAGGAAGATACCCTCATCTGCCTTGGCATCAAACTTTCCTAGACTTTCTTTACCATTGTTTAGAACAAAACATTTACATCCAAAAACATGTAAATGTGCAATATTTGGTTTTCTATTGTTAAAAAGTTCATATGGAGTTTTCTTAAGAATAGGTCTGATTAAGGCTCTGTTCATAATATAACATGCGGTGTTAACCGCTTCTGCCCAAAAGTATTTTGGAAGAGGTGTGTCATTTAAAAGAGTTCTAGCAATTTCTTCTAGGGCTCTATTTTTCCTTTCTACTACTCCATTTTGTTGGGGTGTCCTGGGTGCAGAAAAATTGTGTTCTATACCATACTCATCACAAAACATTTCAAAATCATTGTTTTCAAATTCACCTCCATGATCACTTCTGATGGAGATGATTTTAAGATTCTTTTTGTTTTGAAGAACTTTGGCAAGTCTTCTAAATGCATGAAATGTATCATTCTTATGAGTAAGAAATAAAATCCAAGTATATCTAGAATAATCATCAACAATTACTAATGCATAGTAACTTCCACCAAAACTCATGACCCTAGATGGTCCAAACAAATCCATGTGTAATAGTAGCAATGGTTGAGTGGTAGAAACAATATTTTTAGATTTAAAAGATACTTTTATTTGTTTACCTTTTTGGCATGCATCACATAACTTATCTTTTTCAAATTTTAATCTAGGCAATCCAATAACTAGATCTTTTGAAATTAACCTATTTAGATGATCCATGTTAATATGAGCAATTCTCTTATGCCATAACCATGGATCACAGTCTTTACTTAAAAAGCATCTATCATTTATAGATTTTTGTTTTAGATCAATCATGTAGACATTATTTTCTCTAAAACCTATATGTTCAATATCTTTGTCATGCTTATGCTTAATAACACATTTTTCAGAATCAAAAGATACTTTATATCCTTTATCACATAATTGACTAACACTTAATAAACTATGTTTCAAACCTTCTACAAGCAACACATTTTCAATAGGAGTAGAACAATTCGTACCTATTTTACCGACTCCGATAATTTTGCCCTTGTTGTTGTCGCCGTATGTAACATGTCCATTTTTCTTAGGGGGAATAGTTGTGAATTTTGATACATCACCGGTCATGTGTTTGGAACATCCACTGTCTATGTACCATTTCTTCCTTATAGAATCTTCTTTATTATTCTCATCAGATTTTGTCATGAGACACATGTTGACTTGGTCTCCATCATCATCTTTGAGTAATTTGTTCCTCAAAATGCTTTTGAGGCCATTGTACAAGAAACCTGCTCTAATACCACTTGTTGGATCGAGTGGCCTCAGAATAATTAAGAAGGGGGGGCGGGTTGAATTAATTATTCCGAAAACCTTACCAATTAAAAATTACTCTTTTAAGGCTTTTACTTATGTTGTTAAGAGAATATGGAGTAGAAGAGAAACTTAACAGAAAGTAAAAGCGGAAATTAAATGCATAGCGGAAAGTAAAAGAGTAGGGAAGAAGGAAACAAACACACAAGGATTTTTATACTGGTTCACCACAAACCCGTGCCTACCTCCAGTCCCCAAGCGACCTGCGGTCCTTGAGATTTCTTTCAACCTTGTAAAAATCCTTTTACAAGCAAAGATCCACAAGGGATGTACCCTCCCTTGTTCTCTTTGAACCTAGTGGATGTACCCTCCACTAGAACTGATCCACAAGAGATGTACCCTCTCTTGTTCTCAGTCAAACCCAAGTAGATGTACCCTCTACTTGTACCACAAAGGATGTACCCTCCAATGTGTTAAGACAAAGATCTCAGGCTGTTACACCTTTGATACTTTGTGAATGGGGATACAAAAGAATTCTCAGGCGATTAAACCTTTGAACGCTTTTGTATTAGGGAATGGGAAGAATCAAAAGAATTCTCAAACTGTGTCGTGTTGAATTCTTTGACAAGAGAGAAGGGAGACACAAAAGAATTCAGGCGGTTAGTCCTTCCTTCTTTTGGAAAAGAGAGAAGAGAGACACAAAAAGAATTCAGGCGGTTAGTCCTTGGTGAATTCTTTTTGGCAAAGGGAGAAGAGAATGAAAAGGATGAATAGCACAAGTTTTCAAGGTTTGGAAAACCAAAAAACTTCAGAAAGCTTTTGGTACAAAGAAGAAGAAGAAGTTCAAAGAGATTCAAAGCTTGTAAAGGATTGTTTGAATGAATTGGAAAAGTGTTCAAGATTGGAAATGATTTATCCAAAATGCAAAACAGAGCCTTGCTTTTATAGACTCTTCATGTCTGGTCAAGAAGACCATTCAGAAGAGTTATAACTTTTAGAAAAACTTAAAACCCATTTGAAAAAGTCAAAACCTTTTTGAAGAGTTATATCTTTATATTTTTCGGAAACAAACACTGGTAATCGATTACCAAATATGTGTAATCGATTACACAAAGCTTTTGAGTGAAACAATGTGACTCTTTACTTTTAAATTTGAATTTCAACGTTCAAGGACACTGGTAATCGATTACCAAAACATTGAAATCGATTATAGCCTTTTGAAAATATTTGGAACATTGTAAATTCAGTTTGAAAACTTTTTCAAACTCATTTTGCTACTGGTAATCGATTACCAGAGAGTAAAAGCTCTTTGGTAAAGATTTTGTCAAAAACTCATGTGCTATTCAAAGTTTTGAAAAAACTTTTTAATACTTATCTTGATTGAGTCTTTTCTTGATTCTCGAATCTTGAGTCTTGAATCTTGATCTTGATTCTTGAGATCTTGAGTCTTGATACTTGATTCTTGAATCTTGATCTTTGATTCTTGAGATCTTGAATCTTGAATCTTGATACTTGTTTGTAGGCTTTCTTCTTGAGTCTTGAATTCTTGATTCTTGAATCTTGATCTTGATCTTGATTCTCTTGAGATGTTCTTTGATTCACTTGAGCTTTTTGTTCATCATCTTTTGTTGTCATCATTGTTATCATCAAAACACCTTTGAATCATTGTTGATTCATCATGAAGCTTTGCTTCCACAATTCTTCCACCGCGGGACAGGTTTCCATGTCGTGCGACTCCCCGAGGTGAAACAAACATTCGTCCCTTTCGTCTCCGCCACGGGAGACCATGCATGCCGCTTGCAGCAACTGGTAGATGAAGCGTCTAGATGTAGCCACATCTTCTAACCTCTTTGCCCTCGACGGCCCATGCTCTTCAATGGCATTCACGCTAGCCCCTCCATGACTGGCTAGTGGGTTAGTTTTAACGTTGGGGCCCTCCTCTTGGAATGATAGCCAGCCGGCATTAATTAGGTGTTGCACCTTATATTTGAACGGCAGGCAGGAGTCAATGTTGTGTCCGGGGGCTCCACTATGGTATGCACACTTGGCATCCGAGTTGTACCACTTGGGGTATGGTGGCTGGAAGACCTTTCTGGGTATGGCCACCACCAAATGATTTTCCAATAATGAAGGCCACAACTCGGAGTATGCCATGGGAATAGGAGAGAAATCATCTTTCGGGGGGGGGGGTGTCGTGCATTATTATAGCTCATGCCAGGAGTTGTATTATTGGCTGGCCGGGGTGTGGCTGGAGCTGTGTATTGGGCAGGCGTTCTTTCTGTTGCGGGTGGTCCTTTCACTTGAGTAGGAACGGAGCTCCCGGCTCGGATTGAAAAGTTCGGGGGGTTGGGCTGGTATGAGTTTTGGATATTTTGGGGCGCTTTCATCCATGTTAGGGCGGTGGTGACCGCGTGGGCATCTCCTTCCTTTTTCCTCGTGCCCACTACTGGGGCTCTTCTGTTGTTGTCGGGGGCCACGTTTGAGGCATATTCAAACTTGCCTTTTCTCAGCTCGGACTCGATTCTTTCTCCGGCGAAGTAGAGGTCTGCAAAGTTAGCTGGCATGTATCCTATCAGTTTTTCATAGTAGAACGTAGGCAACGTATCTACCATAATTGTGATCATCTCCCTCTTGGTCATGGACGGGACGACTTGGGCTGCGAGATCTCTCCACCTTTGGGCATATTCTTTAATAGACTTATGTTCTCGCTTGGTCATACTCTGAAGCTGGTTCTGATCAGGAGCCATATCCGTGTTGTATTGGTACTGCCTAATGAAGGCAGTTGCCAAGTCTTTCTATGACCGGATCTGAGAAGCTTCCAGATTGGTATACCATGCCACTGCTGCTCCGGCTAAGCTGTCTTGAAAGGAATGCACCAACAGCTTTTCGTCCACAGAATATGCCCCCATCTTTCGGCAATACATCCGAAGATGACCTTTTGGACATGTCGTCCCTTTGTATTTATCAAAATCTGGTACTTTGAACTTGGGAGGGATGACGATGTCAGGTACCAGACACAGATCCGCTAAATCCGAGAACAGGTAGTTGCCGAGGCCCTCTACTGCTCTTAGCCTCTCTTCAAGTGAATCAATCTTTCCCTTATCTTTTGCAAAGGGAGCAGATTCTTTAACGGGTGCGGGTGGAGACGGGACATGGCGGACTATGTTTGGTTGGGGCAATTCATGGGGGGCCGGATCTTTGAGGGGAAGTAGAGGGCCTAGATGGGCATCTCCTTCATCATCTTCTTGCAGGGGATAGTCGGCATAAGGAGGGAGTTGCTCCTTGAAGGTAGGGGCTTGGCTCAAATTTTTCGGAGCGGTACGAGGAGTGAAGTCCGGAGGCAAACCATAAGGGTAGGCTTGGGGACTATACCTCCGACCTAACACCGTCGTGTTTCTGTCTTGGCCCAAGTTTATTGCAGGCTGTAGCACCGGTTCCGCTTCCCTAGCTGTATTAGAGGCGGCCGCCGTGGCATTATCTTCTATAGTTTTCTGAAGTTTTAGCATGGCCTCTGTGATAGAAGCCATTTGATCTTTTAAGGCCGATAGGTCGGCCTTCATCTGTTCTTGCACGCCCTCTTCATTATCCATTTTTCTGGATCGAGTGTTATAGGGGTGCCTTTGCGCTTTCTTAGTTATGGTGAGTTCCCTAAAGAAACAAACAACAGTGAGTATGCCACCAAAACATGAATATGCAAATGAATGATCGGAGCACTTGGATCCACCTCAAGGCTTTTTAGATAACGTGATGAGTTCAGAACTTCTCGTTTTATAAAAAAGAACAAAGCTTTTATCTAGCCAAGATCATACAAAAGTGTTACAACAGAACCTAACGGTTTCTAATTATATGGGTCATCAAATCTATCATGTGTTGACAGTAATTGATTAGCCCATGAATTTCCTCAAGGGCTGAACACACTTCAGCAATGGCCTTTGCTTTGGCTAGTAGCCACGGGAGGTCTTGACTTCCATTCAAGGTCAAGGCGAACCTATCCATCCACATGGTCGCTTCTTGATGCAATGCATCGATCACCCTCCCTCTTGCTTCCTTTTCGGCGTACGCTTGTGCGAAATCCTCTACTAGCTTTTATTCATGGGTCAACGACTGGTTTAACTCTTCCTTGTACTGCCCTATGATAGCTAGCATGCTTTGTTCCGTGGCTTCCAAGTGTTGAGCCAAACTCCTTTTGGATCTTGAGCAAGCAGCTAACTCTTCCTTTAAGATCATGCCATGCACCCGTGACTGGTCCCTTTCCTCTCTCTGAAGCTTGAGCTCATTGTTACTGCCCCACAAAGCTCCTCGGAATTTATCTCGGCCATGTTCCTCCTTGCGGGCCCTTTTGGTTTCTTGATCAAGGGCTCTTGCAGTGGCCGCGTTTTCCTCTCGTAACTCGGTGCACTCTTTTTGGATGTTTGTAGCGGCTGACTTGAATTTTTCTTTGGCGAGTCTTGCCTTCCCTAGCTCTAATTTTAGAGCTTGGACTTCTTCATCTTCCTCCGGAGCTTCGAAGTTCTCCTCGTCGATAACTTTCAACTTGGAGAGCCAATCTAAACCTCGCGTATGAACTCTTAGCCATTCATGATAACCACCGATGATGCCATTACGGATGCCCCTAAGTTCTTTATCTTTCCTCAACAGACTTCTCCACGCCTTGTGGACTCTTTGTACAACCTTGAGACTTTGCGCGTCGAAATCTCTCACAAGGAAAGGCGAGAGGCCTCTTCCGTTGGCGCTCCCCTCATGGGGTACCCTAGCTGTCTTATGACAAGTGCGGGATTATAGTTAATACAACCCCTCGTCCCCATCAACTGAACGTTAGGGTAGTTCCCACATGAGAAAAGAACTCCCTCCTTTCCTTCCTTCCATCGAGGAAACCAATTGATTGTGCTGCCTCCTATCCCAGCCATGTGTTGGTCCCAATCGACTCTTCTCTTTTCGACACACGAGCGATAACTTTGAAGCGGACACGGGTGTCTTATGTCTTGTTAGAATAGGTGCGAAACCAACCACACACAGAGAGCGGGTAAGCAATAGACAATCCGTGCACTGTTATTCTCGCACCTTCGGTCAAAGGTATCAAATAAGTCCGCCAAGATAGCCACCACTGGACTCTCCTTGCTATGGTGATATGCAAGGAAAGCATCAATTGCGGCTAGGTCCACCAAACTGTCCATGTTCGGAAAGAGGACAACCCTAAAGATCAGCAAAGCTAGTATATCCGCAAACTGGACCCACTTCTCTTGGCTTGCCATATCCCTTGCCTTGCCTTCCAAGTATCTCCGTGGCAGGCCCACTACGCCGTTCCGAGTTTGCTTCATGCGATCCAACTCATTTGCCGAATCTTCGACCACAACTGCAATCTTACTCAAGGAGGGAAGAAACCCGAAGAAAAGATACGGTTTTCTTCCCCCAAGAGGGCATCCTAATATCTCCTCAAACTCTTCGACAGTCGGTACCATTTGGAAGTCCCCAAACGGGAAGCATCTCAACGGCTGGTCATAGTATTGGGCGAGGGATACAACAGCTTCCGTAAATACCTCCATTGCGGTCAAATCTAAGATCTTTCCATATAGTTTGTGGAAGGCTTGCCTTTGGAGAGGTCCCATCAATCGTCCCAACTCCTTAAGGCTAGTGACATCTAGACCCTTAATGTTGACTTGATAAAATCTTTTTCTGTTTTGATTTGTCCCCATCATTTACCTAAAAAAGGGGTGGATCAAGACTCCGATATGAATGATGCAATGCGCATGCATGAAACGGAAAGAAAATAAAACAAAAGGGTAATTTACATATACGAGACCAAAAAGATCCATCTTTTTAATACTACGTTTTAGGCATTACGGCGCCTTAACGTGTGTATTAAAAAGTGACCTATTACTCTAGAGACACAAAATATCACTAGTAAAACTATAATTTACGTGCTATTCGCAAAAAAATGCATGAGAACAAATGGCACGGAGCGTGTTTGCTCTATGCCCCTATTTGGGAACCTATAGGACAATATCTAGGAGTCTCTAGTAACTACTCCCAACGATTCATAACTCACATGGCTGTTTTCTAGAGGTATCATCACTCAAGATAATAATATTGTGGCGGTATGGAATACCAGCGACAACATATTATAAAGAGAAAAAGCTCTAGACGAGGTTTCACTATTATCAAGCAAGTCGGAGACCTATCATGATCATAGATTAACCTCCACTCCTTAGATTCCCATGAACCCGGGTATAGGGCCCCTTTTTTACTCAAACCCGTGGGTGCTTAGAATGCAGTGTAAAAATGTGGAAAAGACAGCAGTTATTACATTTTACACAGTTCAATAAATGCACACACAAAGTTTTACAATTCCACAATTCCTTAAAATAGGCCTAACTCACAAAAAATAGTCCCTAGTGGAGTCGCCAACTGTCGCAACAAGCCCTTTTGCGGGTAAGCGAGGCGGGGCTCACAGGTGCGTTTTCCAAAGGAGGAAAGATGCGCGGAGTCGCCACCAACGTTTATTTTTGGAAAACGTCAGAAAAACCAAAGGAAACCGGTCAAAAAGAAAATTCCAAGTTCGGGAGTTGTATTGACGTTTGAGGAAGGTATTAGCACCTCTTACGTTTGTCTCAAAGGACAACAGCCTATTTTTTAGGATTGTGAAATTGTGTTACCTTACCTTTTATTTCCTTTTTTATTTTTGAGGTCGACAAAAGCGGGGCTCTTGCTCCTACGTACCCTTCATCGAAGAGGAAATCAGACCTACATAGTTCTTTTTAAGGGTGAATCAAGCGATTCTTTTTACTTGAGAGGTGATCATTTTAAGGCGTTGGACCTTAAAAATGATTCATTTACTTGGTAAGAAAAACTGAGATATTGATCTTTTCAAATCCTTTTTTAGTGACTTTTGTGGACGAGCTTGACTTTGCGGATTGATTTTAGCCTTAGTCTCACTTTAGTTATTAGTCAATTCAATTAAGAACGAGAAATCCCAAAGAGAAACGTTCGATTGATTTTTCCGCTTTTATTTTACTAAAAGGTATTTTTTATTATTATATTATTATTTTACCTCTTTTTTGATTTCCAACGTGATTACGGCACAACCGAACGGTCGGATTTCATTTTAACAAAAATTAACGGATATTACAAATCAAATGATCGGTGGAAATTTATTTTATTTTTTGATTAGGCGAGAAATAACTTAAATAAATGACTGAAGCACGTCAAAAGGGGGTACGGAAAGTAAATGAAACAAGAATAAAAATACACGAAACAAATGGGGACCACCACGGGTACATAGAATGAATTGAAATAGCTCGATTTGGGGTACTTACCGGTTGAAGATCGACGAACGTTGAAGAACGAACGATGAATGTCGAAGAACGGTTGAAAATCTTCGCGTAATTACTCACGGAAACGTTACGGAAGCACCTCGGCTTGGATTTTCTTCACGGAAACAATTTTCCTCAGCAATTTCAAGTGAATACGAATTGCCAAGAAGGTTGAACCCCTTTCCTCTTCACTCCTCCCCTTATTTATAGCAAAATAGGGGAGGAGCTTGCCACCCAGCTCGCCCAAGCGAGCTCAGCTCGCCCAGGCAAGCCAGGTTGCTTATTCCAGAAGCAACCGCCTTCTGGAGGAAGAATCTGGAAGGCCCAAGTGGGCCTGGTTGCTATTTACACCCCTTTTTTACTAAATACACCCCCTTTGCTTTTTTGGTGATTCTTTTTCCGTAACGTTACGAACCTTTACGAATTTCATAACGACACTTATTTTCTTTCCGTAAGGTTACAAAACCTTACGGATCATGTATTTACTCCTTTTTAGCTTTCGAAAAAGTTACGGAAACTCACGAAAAAGTTACGAAAACCCACGCTTCCTTTTGATTTCCGGCGCGTCTCGGGACTTCACATATTGTGCAACAAAGGGTGCGAAGTATCTCGAAGCGGTCAATCAAAGGTTGCATGCCATCAAGCAATAGTCCCCGGACGAAATTAGGGTATGACATGGCTAAACCAGTAAGACAGCCACAGAGAAGACTCAACCCGGTGATTCTTGATATAATGAAGAAGGAGGTAACCAAGCTTTTTCAAGCTGGAATCATTTATCCTATCTCCGACAGCCAATGGGTGAGTCCCGTCCAGGTAGTCCCGAAGAAAACTGGCCTTACCGTGATCAAAAATGAGAAGGAGGAGCTAATTCCTACTCGGGTGCAGAACAGTTGGAGAGTCTGCATCAACTATAGGAGGCTGAACCAGGTTACCAAAAAGGACCATTTTCCACTGCCATTCATTGACCAGATGCTTGAACGCCTGGCAGGTAAATCTCACTACTGTTTCCTTGATGATTTTTCTGGTTATATGCAAATCACTATCGCTCCTGAGGATCAGGAAAATACCACATTCACTTGCTCCTTCAGCACTTTTGCCTATAGGAGGATGCCTTTCGGCCTGTGCAATGCCCCTGGTACCTTCCAGCGGTGCATGATTAGTATTTTTAGTGATTTCTTAGAAAATTGCATAGAGGTCTTTATGGATGATTTCACTGTATATGGATCCTCTTTTGATGTTTGTTTGGATAGTCTGGAAAAGGTTTTGAATAGATGCATTGAAACTAACCTTGTTCTAAATTTTTAAAAATGTCATTTTATGGTTGAGCAAGGTATAGTTTTAGGCCACATTATTTCCAATAAGGGCATTGAAGTAGATCGTGCAAAAATTTCTGTTATTTCACAATTGCCTTACCCGTCTTGCGTGCGAGAGGTGCGATCTTTTCTTGGTCATGCAGGATTCTTCAAGCGCTTTATAAGAGATTTTAGCAATGTAGCCCTTCCACTATCCAACTTGTTGCAAAAGGAGGTGGACTTTGACTTTAATGATAAATGCAAAGAGGCATTTCATTGCCTCAAAAGAGCACTGACTACCACCCCTATCATTCAGGCACCTGATTCGATAGCCCCATTTAAGCAAATGTGCAATGCATCCAATTACACATTAGGGGTTGTCCTTGCTCAAAAGATCTCCTTACTTACTTCTTTTCCACCATGACTTAGGGAGTTTTTCTTTTCCTATCTCCTTCTTTACTTTTATTACATTTGTCCGATTCTATTTGATGGTTTACTTGCTTTTAATCTTTTAATTGTGCTACATTGAGGACAATGTGTTGTTTAAGTATGGGGGGGAGTGTTCTTTGGTTTTGGTTTTGCTGGTTTTGTTAGTTTTGTTAATTTTGTTAGTTGTGTTAAATTTGTTAGTTTTGTTGGGTTTCTAGTTTAATATTTTAGGTCAATTCTGTTAGCATGTACAACTTTGCATATTTTTCTTTGAATTATAGGATATGTTCAAGAACTGGGTAATTGTTATGAAAATAAAAGTCTCTTGACATTTTGTGATTTGAAATCCTTGTTTTTCCTCTGCATGTCATGATAGTTTTGAAAGCTCAATTTGAAAGTGATAAGTTTACCTTTGTGAGAATTTGAGCCATCCATCATCATAATCTTTTGGTGTGTTTTGCCCCATTGATTGCTTGCACAATAGCCTTGGCTTGATTCTTGTTGATGCTTCCTAATTCACATGCATATTTGGTGAAATTCTGATCCTGGGGACAGATGTCGTACAGGATGTCACGACATCACGCTTCAGAACATGCAGATTGTGTTTGACTGTATGAACAGATTAAACAAGTAAATAACACAAGAGAATTGTTAACCCAGTTCGGTGCAACCTCACCTACATCTGGGGGCTACCAAGCCAGGGAGGAAATCCACTAAAATAGTGTTAGTTCAAGGTCTAACAGCCACTGTTTACAACCTTCTCACCTAACCACTACCCGTGCGATCTCTACCTAAGAGCCACTCTTAGATATGAGAAACCCCGCTCACTCCCTCTCACTCACTCTCCCGAGTTTACAATTAAATCAAAGACACTCCAGAGATCAACTCTGAACAAAAGGGATCAACCCTACACACTAGAGATCAACTCTACACACAAGAGATCAACTCTACACACTTAGGTCCAACACTTGATGTTAGGGTACCATCAAGGTGGCTCACAAAAGACTCAAGTCCCAAAACTCACAAAATAACTCTTCAATCCCGGACTTGGTACAAAACTCGTGCAGCCTTCATGTTTATATAGCAGTCTGCGTTTCTGGGCTGCAACTTCTTGATGCTGGATGAGATCTATCTTCTTCCTGAAAATCTGCACTTAAAGATCTAAAAGATAACGTTTGATCTTTTAGTTTGAATCTTTAATCTTTAATCTTTAATCCCTGAACGAACTCTTCTAGTTTGTAATTCGAACTTTAATGATCTTTTAATTCGTTCCTAAAGATAGATCATCTAATCTTTTGCTAACTGCACAATAATCTGTTAAAGATATAACAGATTTATGTGTCCAGTATTTTCGGGCAAGATGTCAGGACATCGTATCCGACATCGTGGATCCTGCAGCTTCAATGCTTCATTTGACATTTTATCTTGACTTATGCATTGTGCAGCAACTCCAGTATTTTCGGGCAGGATGTCAGGACATTGTATCCGACATCGTGGATCTTGCAACTTCAATTCTTCATTTGACATTTTATCTTGCCTTGTGCATTGTGCAGCCCGATCTTATTCCTTGACATAACGTTGGACATCATGTGCAGCAACTCCAGCTTTCCTTCATTGTCTAAGTGCTTATGTTTTAACAAAATCTTAGCCAATCTTTTAAAACTCAGTCGAGACATCTCATGTGACATCAGCTTTTTGCTCCCCCTGTCTTCATGCTCTTACTGCAGCATCTTCTATCAGCTACTAGTAGCTTACATCAGTCATCATTGGCAGCAGTCTCCCCCTCAAAGACATATACATACAACGTATCCTACTGCCATACATCGTATCAATCATGCATAATAGCAAGCATAATACTATTACTCCCCCTTTTTAGACAGAATTTGACAAAAGTAGAATGCATGAACTTAAGGTGCAAATATTACAGACCCATAGTAAACAATTGTTCAAAGGGACATGCCCCTATAACTAGTAAAAGCAAAAATAAAGGTCTGATGATCATGGGGTGGCTTCAGAATCATCATCATCCGATTCTGTATCCTCTGCTGCATCTTCCTCTTCCTCAGCTGCTTCTTCTTCTTCTTCAGCTGCTTCTTTCTCTTCTTCAGCTGCTTCTTCATCATCAATGCTACTGTCTGTAAGTCTTTCGATCAGCCGTTCCAGCTCCATTTTCTTCTCTGTGGTGGCTTTGATGGTTGCCTCCAGCACCTTGCATGTGTCCTTGAGTTCAGCAATCAAGGCATCCTTGGATACAGCACCTGAAGCAGCAGCTTTCCCTGATGTCGAGACAATGTCTGGGACATGTGTCCCCTCAAACAGTTTGTAGTGCAGGGATAGAGGCGATTCTCTCTTCATCACAGAGTCAATGTGGTTTAACATATTGGGATGTTGACTCAACATAATGCCACACAATACAGTAGGGAAGGCAATGGGTAATTTGACAGCAAAGGATTCTGAATGCTTAACAGTTTGATCAAATATATAGTTTCCAAAATTAAATTTGGACTTGGTTCCAACAGCATACAGAAATTTACCCAAACCTGTGGCAACAGTGGAAGTATGATTGGTGGGTACCCAGTTTGCAGCACCAATCCTGTGTAGAATTGCATACTTCACACTTAGCTTCCCTGCTGAAAGCTTCCCTTTCTTTGGCCAATGCTGGACTCGTTTGGCAGTGATTTCCTTGGCAATCTGATGCTCAGAAACAGCAATATCCACAACTCCATCAGTTGGTCTGCCCAGGTATTTGTTGATCACAGCAGGGGAGAATCTAACACACTTTCCTCTGACAAACACTTTCTGATAATCATCACTTTTTCTGTTTGTTATGTCAGAGGGAATGTTGACAATGAATTCCCTGACTAGGCTTTCATAACAGTCTCCCAACTTGGTGACTGTCTTCAGTAGTCCAGCAGCCTTGATGAGGTCCATGATCTCCTTGCAAGCCAAGGCATCTCTTCCCAGTTCTCTTTCAACAGCAAGTCTGCGTTGATATACATATTTCCACCTTTCAACATTGCCAATGGAGTGGAATGAGATGTTGTCCAATGGTGCATCAGGGACGTTTTCAGGCACCTTCTTCCCTGATGTCTTGGCCCTCTTTGATGTCGAGACATCTAGTTCGACATCATCATCAGAATCAGATGAGGAAATTTCTTTCCTCTTCTTGGAAGGGATTGCAACTTTGCTCCTTCTGGATGTGGTAGGAGTGATTGGAGTGCTTTTCTTCTGGGCCATAGTCTTGATTCGTCCAGACCTCTTAAGGGGGGTTTTTCCCTTTCTGCTTTGAAGTCTTTCTGCAATGCCAGGTGCTAACTTGTTGGCAATGGGTTCCTCATCAGATTCGACTTCTTCTAAGTCAATGAGGTCACCTGGAGCAGGTTCTGGTGCCCTTGGTGCAGGGGTCTCCTCTGTGGATTGATCCTCTTCATCTGTTGACTCCTCTTCACTGGGTGAAGGAAGGACTTCAACATTTGGAGTGGAGGATGTTGGAACATCTTTCTCAGCATCAGGCACAGAAACACTTGGGGTGGAGGATGTTGGAACATCTTTCTCAGCATCAGGCACAGAAACACTTGGGGTGGAGGATGTTGGAACATCTTTCTCAGCATCAGGCACAGAAGCATCTTTCAGAATGCTACTCACAATACTGCGGATCTTCTTATCCATCTCCGGGTCTACTTCCCTAGGACTTGTTGCAAGGCTAGGGTTTTCAGAAATCTTCACTCCCTGTTGTCTTCTGGGAGCCAGTTTCTCAGGAGCAGAGGCTTGACCAGGAATTATTTGTATGGGTTGGATGTTGAATTCAGGTTGTTCCTGGTGCGAAGATGATGGTGCAGAGGGTGAACCAGGAGCTGAAGTTTCTTTTGGTGAGGTAGCCATGGAGAAGCAGAGCTTTTGAAATGGTTTCGTGAAAATCTGAGAGCTGTTGTGGAATGTTGAAAACGAGATTACCACTAAAATGTAAATTTGAATGCGGAATGTAGAGGGACGTGTGAAGCAACGGTCAAATCTGTTTCGGCTTTGTAGTGAACGTGCTATTAATGTTAAGTGAGATGTTTGAGCACGTTCAGATAGCAGTAGTTGCTATAATTCCTCTAGCAGGCAAATGCCCAGCTTGCCCCTCAGTTTTTCAAACTGATTTGCATCCAATGCCTTTGTGAAAATATCTGCTATTTGTTCCTCAGTGTCAACATGCTCCAGTGTGATAACTTTATCATCAACAAGCTCTCTGATATAGTGATGTCTAATGTCAATGTGCTTGGTTCTGCTGTGTTGCACAGGATTTTTAGAAATATTAATAGCACTCAAGTTGTCACAGTATAATGTCATGACATCTTGTTCGACATTGTACTCCTTGAGCATCTGCTTCATCCAAACTAGTTGTGAACAGCTGCTTCCTGCTGCAATATACTCGGCTTCTGCAGTAGATAGGGACACACAGTTCTGCTTCTTGCTGAACCATGAAATAAGGTTGTTGCCCAGATAGAAGCATCCACCAGAAGTGCTTTTTCTGTCATCTGCACTTCCAGCCCAATCAGCATCACAATACCCAACCAACATTGATTCTGAGCAATGACAGTACATAATCCCATAGTCACTGGTGCCATTTACATATTTCAGAATTCTCTTTACTTGAGTCAAGTGACTTATCTTAGGATTGGCTTGATATCTTGCACAAACACCTACTGCATAGGTGATGTCGGGTCTGCTAGCTGTTAAATATAGTAAGCTCCCAATCATGCTTCTGTACAGACTTTGATCTACACTGGTGCCAGCTTCATCCTTTGACAGCTTCAAGTGAGTAGGTGCAGGTGTTCTTTTATGGCTGGCATTTTCCATCCCAAACTTCTTGACAATGTTCTTTGCATACTTGCTTTGTGAGAGGAATATGGAGTCTTCCATCTGCTTCACTTGGAGTCCCAGAAAATAAGTCAGCTCTCCAACAAGACTCATCTCAAATTCAGATTGCATCTGTTGAACAAAATGTCGAAGCATCTCATTCGACATCCCTCCAAACACAATGTCATCAACATATATCTGTGCAATCATCAAGTTTTCAGCATCTTGTTTGACAAAGAGAGTCTTGTCAATTCCTCCCTTCCTATACCCTTGCTGAGTAAGGAACTCTGTTAGCCTTTCATACCAAGCTCTTGGAGCTTGCTTCAATCCATAGAGAGCCTTCTTGAGCCTGTATACATGATCTGGATGAGTTGGGTCTACAAATCCCCTTGGCTGCTCCACATAGACTTCTTCATTCAGGTATCCATTCAGAAGAGCGCTCTTCACATCCATCTGGTACAGCTTGAATTTGAGGATGCAAGCTACACCAAGTAACAATCTGATGGATTCAAGTCTAGCAACAGGGGCAAAAGTTTCATCAAAGTCTACACCTTCAATCTGAGTGTAGCCTTGAGCAACAAGTCTGGCCTTGTTTCTGGTTATAACACCATCTTCATTGGTCTTGTTCTTGAAGATCCACTTGGTGCCAATCACATTAGTCCCCTCGGGTCTAGGAACTAGCTCCCAAACTTCATTCCTTTTGAATTGCCCCAATTCTTCTTGCATAGCATTGATCCAGAACTCATCAGTCAGTGCCTCTTTCACATTCTTGGGCTCAATTTTGGAGACAAAGCATGAATTGGAGACAATCTCAATCTCCCTTGATCTTGTAGTGACCCCTCTGTTTGGATCTCCTATAATCAGCTCCTTGGGGTGCATCTTCTGGATTCTAATGGAGGGTCTCTTGTCAGGTTGGTTGATGTTTGATTCATCTGTAGCAGAATCAGAGTTTTCTGCATTTTCTCCACTTTTAGCTGCATCTGCTACATTGTCTCCTGATGTTCTGACATCTTCTTCGACATCCTTCTTTCTTGCTGGAGTTAGATCATCAACAACCACATTGATGGATTCCATCACGGTTCTGGTTCTGGAATTGAATACTCTATATGCTCTGCTGTTTGTAGAGTATCCCAGGAATATTCCTGCATCACTCTTGGGATCCATCTTTCTCCTTTGCTCTCTATCTGCCAAAATGTAACATGGACTTCCAAAGATGTGGAAGTGCTTGACAGTTGGCTTCCTCCCTTTCCAGATTTCATACAGTGTGGTTGGAGTCCCTCTTCTAAGTGTGACTCTGTTGTGGATGTAGCATGCTGTGTTCATGGCTTCAGCCCAGAGATTATAGGGAAGTTCTTTGGCATGAAGCATGACCCTAGCAGCCTCTTGCAAAGTCCTGTTTTTCCTTTCAACTGTGCCATTCTGTTGTGGTGTAATGGCTGCAGAGAACTCATGAGTGATGCCTTCAGATGTGCAGAATTCAGTGAACCTGCTGTTTTCAAACTCTCTGCCATGGTCATTCCTGATTCTCTTGATGACACAGTCTCTTTCTCTTTGAAGTCTTAGACTCAACTCTTTGAATACTTCAAAGGTTTCTGATTTCTCTCTGATAAAGTTGACCCAGGTAAATCTGGAGAAATCATCCACAACAACATAGGCATACCTCTTTCCTCCAAGGCTTTCAACCTGCATAGGCCCCATCAAATCCATGTGAAGTAGTTCCAGCACCCTGGAAGTGGTCTGATGTTGAAGCTTCTGGTGGGACATCTTGACTTGCTTTCCAATCTGACATTCACCACAGATTCTGCCTTCTTCTATTTTCAGATTGGGAATGCCTCTAACAGCACCTTTGTCAATGATTTTCTTCATGCCTCTTAAGTGCAGATGTCCAAATCTTTGATGCCATATTCTGACTTCATCTTCTTTGGAGGATAGACATGTGGAGGAGTAACTGGTTTCTTGAGGTGTCCATAGGTAGCAGTTGTCCTTTGATCTGCTGCCCTTCATTAGAACTTCACTCTTCTCATTTGTCACCAAGCATTCTGACTTTGTGAAGTTTACATTGAATCCTTCATCACACAGCTGACTGATGCTGATCAAGTTTGCAGTCAGTCCCTTCACCAGCAGTACTTTGTTCAGACTAGGAAGTCTATCATGAACTAGCTTTCCCATTCCAATGATCTTTCCTTTAGAGCCATCTCCAAATGTCACATAGCTGGTGGAGCAGGGCTCAATGTTCACCAGGAATTCTTTAACTCCTGTCATGTGTCTGGAACAGCCGCTATCTAGGTACCAATCTTCCTTAGCTGATGCTCTAAGTGAAGTATGAACAACAAGACTGACAATCTTGTGTTTTGGAACCCACATCATCTTCTTTCTGCTGTTGCTACTTTGAGTTCCATGATGTGGATGGCCATGTAGATGATAGCAAAAGGGCTTTATGTGACCATACTTGCCACAGTAGTGACACCTCCACTTCTTTCTTTTACTCTTTTTCTGCTGCGTTCCATGATGTCGAGACCGATGTTGTGACATCGTGGCTCCAGTGCTGTTTTTGGCAGGAACAAATTCTATCATGGTTGTTCTGCCAGCAGACTTATGATTAAATCCAAGTCCTCTCTGGTTTCCAACATTCTTCCCAAGCTGTAGCACCTCATCAAGCATATCTGAGCCTTTATTCAGCATCTTTACTGATTTTGTCATGTTTTCCAGCTTAGAGTTCAGAAAACCAACTTCTCCTTTAAGCTCAGAGATCTCCTCTTCATGTGCCTCCTTCTCAGCCTCCAGATCTGCAATGACCTTCTTCAGTTGTGCTTCTTGCTGAAGGATCTTCTCACTTTTGATGCATAGTTTTCTATAGGATATAGCAAGCTCATCAAAAGTGATTTCACTATCTGTATCACTTGAATCTTCAGTAGATTCAAATCTCCCAGTGAGTGCATTTACATCTCTGTCAGAATCACTTTCTTGTTCACTCTCTGTATCATCAGACCGACATACAGAAAGTCCTTTCCTCTGCTTCTTGAGATGAGTGGGACATTCAGCTATGATGTGTCCATAGCCTTTACACCCATGGCATTGAATTCCTTTGCTGTGACTGGGCTTTTCATCTGACCTTTTCTGGTATTTGCTACCTTTCCTGATGTCGAAAGGGATGTTCTGGACATGTGGTTTCTGCCTCCTGTCCATTCTGTTCAGCACTTTGTTGAACTGCTTTCCAAGGAGCACAACTGCATTAGTCAGACCTTCATCAGTATCCAGGTCATACTCATCTTCTTCTCCTTCATCATTGGACACGAACGCCAGATTCTTGCTCTTCTTTTCAGCCCTATCCGAGAGTCCTAGCTCAAAGGTTTGAAGGGAACCAATGAGTTCTTCTACTCTCATGTTGCAGATGTCTTGGGCCTCCTCTATTGCAGTGACTTTCATGTCAAACCTCTTAGGCAAGGATCTGAGGATCTTTCTCACCAGCTTTTCATCTGTCATCCTCTCTCCCAAGGCAGTGCAAGCATTGGCAATTTCAAGAATGTTCATGTGGAAGTCATGAATACACTCTTCCTCCTTCATCTTCAGATTTTCGAATTTTGTGGCCAATAGTTGCAATCTGGACATCTTCACTTTGGAGGTTCCTTCATGAGTGGTTTTCAGGATCTCCCATGCATCCTTGGCCACTGTGCAAGTGTTGATCAGTCTGAAGATATTCTTGTCAACTCCATTGAATAGAGCATTCAAAGCTTTGGAGTTTCCAAGTGCCAATTCGTCTTCTTCTTTAGTCCAGTCTTCTCCTGGCTTCAATTCATCAGTGGGCTTTCCTTCTGTGTCCAGCATCTTGGGATGTTCCCAGCCTTTGATGACAGCTTTCCAGGTTCTGCTATCCAGTGATTTGAGGAAGGCCACCATTCTTGCTTTCCAGTATTCATAGTTGGTTCCATCAAGAATTGGTGGTCTGTTCACTGGTCCTCCTTCTTTCTCCATGTTCATCAGAATTTATCTCCCTAGATCTCACTCAGTGATTTCGAGTGCCTGCTCTGATACCAATTGAAATTCTGATCCTGGGGACAGATGTCGTACAGGATGTCACGACATCACGCTTCAGAACATGCAGATTGTGTTTGACTATATGAACAGATTAAACAAGTAAATAACACAAGAGAATTGTTAACCCAGTTCGGTGCAACCTCACCTACATCTGGGGGCTACCAAGCCAGGGAGGAAATCCACTAAAATAGTGTTAGTTCAAGGTCTAACAGCCACTGTTTACAACCTTCTCACCTAACCACTACCCGTGCGATCTCTACCTAAGAGCCACTCTTAGATATGAGAAACCCCGCTCACTCCCTCTCACTCACTCTCCCGAGTTTACAATTAAATCAAAGACACTCCAGAGATCAACTCTGAACAAAAGGGATCAACCCTACACACTAGAGATCAACTCTACACACAAGAGATCAACTCTACACACTTAGGTCCAACACTTGATGTTAGGGTACCATCAAGGTGGCTCACAAAAGACTCAAGTCCCAAAACTCACAAAATAACTCTTCAATCCCGGACTTGGTACAAAACTCGTGCAGCCTTCATGTTTATATAGCAGTCTGCGTTTCTGGGCTGCAACTTCTTGATGCTGGATGAGATCTATCTTCTTCCTGAAAATCTGCACTTAAAGATCTAAAAGATAACGTTTGATCTTTTAGTTTGAATCTTTAATCTTTAATCTTTAATCCCTGAACGAACTCTTCTAGTTTGTAATTCGAACTTTAATGATCTTTTAATTCGTTCCTAAAGATAGATCATCTAATCTTTTGCTAACTGCACAATAATCTGTTAAAGATATAACAGATTTATGTGTCCAGTATTTTCGGGCAAGATGTCAGGACATCGTATCCGACATCGTGGATCCTGCAGCTTCAATGCTTCATTTGACATTTTATCTTGACTTATGCATTGTGCAACAACTCCAGTATTTTCGGGCAGGATGTCAGGACATTGTATCCGACATCGTGGATCCTGCAACTTCAATTCTTCATTTGACATTTTATCTTGCCTTGTGCATTGTGTAGCCCGATCTTATTCCTTGACATAACGTTGGACATCATGTGCAGCAACTCCAGCTTTCCTTCATTGTCTAAGTGCTTATGTTTTAACAAAATCTTAGCCAATCTTTTAAAACTCAGTAGAGCTAAGCACTAACATTTGGAAATGATTTAGGCAATTTTGTTCTTATAAGCTTCTAGCCAAATGGACTTACCTTGAATTAATTCCTTTTCTAGCCCCTTTGATCCTATGTTCCCCTTTCTTTGTTTTGAAGCTCATTACAAGCCTTAAGTGAAAAACCATGATATCACCTTACCCTTAAGGAATTTTGGAGCTTTGGAATTGTTTTTGGAATAAGTGTGGGGGGGGGGGGGGGGGGGTATGTTTCATTGGAAGATATGATTTTTGGCATGCTTGATGTATATATATATTGCCTAGTTCTTGCTTTAATCTTCAAATTCGTACTGTTTTTAAAAAAAATGAAAAAAAAATTAATTGTTGCAAATTTTGCAAATTCTTACTGTTAAAAAAAAATGGAAAAAAAAGAGAAGAAGAAAAGAAGTGAAGTTGAATAAATGAGGTCTTGTTATGAGAACTTGATTTGGGAGCCTTCGTTGATTTTGTTGATATTAGAGGGTTTGGGTTTACTACGTGTGCTTAATTTCAACTTATTCCCCATTGCTCCTCTATTCCTTTGGGATTTAGCTACTTATTCCATATTTTTCCCCCTACCTTGTCCTTGGCCCCATTACAACCTTTAAAGACCTTTTAATCCTCATGTGCATGTGTTTGTCAAGTTGTTTGTCAATTTTTGAATTTTGCCAAGTCTATGTGGTGTTTCTTTTCATGGGTGCTTCGAGAGTAAACAGTAGCCTAGACATTTGAGAGATAGAGTGTATATCTTGTGAGGCTTTATCACTTTTCATTCTTGAGCTGATTAACTATTTTGCCATGATTGGGTTGCTTGGATGATTTTCACAAATGTCTTGACTCTTTGGATCTCTACATGTTAGATGTTACCCATTCCTTGATGTTCATTGAGAAATATGTAAATGTTTTTGTTTGTCTCTCTTTGATATCCTTGGATTTTGTTCTTTGTTTCATTTTGCCCAGGAGTGCAAAAGGCTAAGTATGGGGGGTTTTTGATGTGCCATTATTTTCTCCTATTTCTTAACCTTTTTTGCACCATTTTAATTATTGATTAGTCTTAATTGTCAAATTAATTAGGCAGTTTTATTATTTGGGCCCATTCAGCTAATTTGATGTTTTTAATCTAATTTCAAGAATTAATGAAGCATTGGGTTTGAATACAAAATTGGGCTTGGACTTGAAGAGGGCAGACTATTTTATTCTACAAAATTTTATCTTATCTAGACTTTATCTTATCTAGATATTATTTAGATTTGATCTCATCTAGATATTATTTCACCTAGATCTTATCTTATCTAGATTTGATTTTATTTTATTTATGGGTTTGGATTTAAAACAGATTTGTAAGCTTTGGGGCTAAAAACTATATAGCAGCACCAAGGTTCTAGTTTAGGCCTCTCTTCTCTTTCTCCTTTCTTTTGTTTTTGCAATTCTAGTTCTGACTTTTTGTTTTAGCAATAAAATTTCGTTCTTCAATTTATAATTTCGTTCTCTATTGATTAATGGAAGGCTAAGTCCCCAGCGTTGTTTTCTCTTGAGGATCAAGCACAGTTCTCTTTGAGGTTCTATTATTACTGTTAAATTCTGTCCAGATTTTCCTCTTCACTAATTACTCTGAATTTATTGCTATTAATTCATGCATGCTTAGTGCTTGATTAATTGTTTATGCACTTAATTTACGTTCATGCTTAATGATCGTTTATGAGTAATTGGTGTATGTGTTGCTTAATCACATAATGAATGCCTTATGTTAAATTTCGCTTAGTAATTTAATTTAGGGTTGGATTAAGTGGTTGAACTGAATAAGGATAAACTCTCATAACCTAGGATAAAAGACTTGCTTGTGAATCAAGGGGAAGCAATGTATTTTAATTCTGATATTTTCTAATTCACATTTATTCGCTGTTTAATTTACAAAAGCAAACAACTCCCCCCCCCCATTCGTTACTATTTTCCTACTATTTGTTATGAACATTTGGTGTATCATTGCTCGTTGGGAAACGACCTAGGATCACTTCCTAGTTACTGCATTTTAATGTTTATTTGATTTAGGTACGGCCTCGATCAGAGACCTTTTGCGAATGGCTAGTGATGCCTTTTGGGCTCACTAATGCACCAAGCACTTTTATGAGGCTTATGCATCATGTTTTAAGGGATTTCATAGGTAGATTTGTAGTTTTTTATTTTGATGATATTTTAGTGTACAGTAGGAGCCTAGATGATCACTTAGAAAATCTCAGACAAGTTCTTTCAGTCCTTAGGAAAAACACCGTCTATGCAAATATAGAGAAATGTATCTTTTGTGTAGATAATATAGTTTTCTCTAGCTTCCCAAGGAAGTTATCTTCCTTACTTCTCAAGGAAGTTTCCCATGTGCTAGGCTATAAATAGAAACATGTGTAACACTTGTCATAACTTTGATGAATAAGAAACTTGTGTGACACACTTCAAAGTTCAACTTCTCTCCCTAATTTCCTGCAATTCCCCCCCCCCCCCCCCCGTCTCTCTCATTCTCTTCCTTCATTGAAGCTTCCTCTCTAAGCTTCTTATCCAAGGCACTCTCTTGATGGTGAAGCTTCTCCTTCCATGGTTTATTCTCTAGTGGATGGCGCCTCTTCTCACCTCTTCTCCTTTATCTTTCGTTGCAACTCCATGGATGAAAATAACATTGAAGGACCTTATTAAAGCTCAAAGATTCAGCCTCCATAGAAGCTTCTTAAGCAAGCTTCCATCATCACCATCACTGGTTGACCAAGAAGAGGTTGGCCCGAAAGTGCTATTGCCATGGGGACAACCATGACATCATAAAACTTAATATACCTAGAAAAAAAAAGAATGCATTACATAGTCATACAAAGGCAATAAAGATGGGACTTAGACCATCTACCTTAAAATATCCTTTTAGTTATTGTTTGTAAATACAACTATTGACCAAGTGATTCTAACTAGTGATCTGGTCAATGGTCACATTACCATGTAAATTCCCACCCTGGTCTCCATATACTATATATACATCATAAAAGGGAAAATATCAAGGACTATTATCATAATGGAGAGTGCCAGATTGAAAGATACATGTCAGTAGTTAGTTAGGTATCTGTTAGTAAGGGATTTAGTCAGGTTAGGTTAGTTGGGCTAGCGGGCTGAGATAGTAGAAGAAACAAAGCATATTGGCTATAATCCTGGATAACTAAAAATTGTAAAGAAATCACTTGATGATCGTTATTATAATATTTTTTTGTCCTTGTCATAGCCTGTGATGGTACAATAACAAATCCTCTTTCTCTTTTATTTCAATCCTTAGATTCATTCTTGCAAGATCCATTAATTGACAGTTTATTTTTCCTTTCTCCATTTAAGTGGTACAAATAAACTTAAAAGGGATAAATTCCATAGGCATTCATTCCATGCAATGTAATCAAATTAAATTCTTCCTAGAATGTAACATTTATACCAGAAAAATGACATTATAAAATGAAATGTTGTCTATGTATTAAATGTATCAACATTTATCCCAAATAATACATAACTGAAATTATTTAAAATAGCAGCTCTTATTTAAAGTGTTGTGCATCTATTTTTGAAAAAAAAATCCACACTTATGCTACTTAAATCACTTTCTTTATTGGTCCATGCATGTATCTTATTTGATTCAGCCAATTCATCTTCAAGTATTCTACAAACTTCAACCCAAATATCTATATACTCCCGGCCATTCTTTTTTTTCGAATTGACCCTTCATGTTTGTAATTGTCAATTGCCTCTACCTTGGTCTCATCATCAACCATGAAGTTACCATCAGATTTCACAGCAAGGTGGTGATCATTGTCAAGCTTTGCTGACAATTTTCTTCTTGCACTTAAACCAAATGCAAAAGAATGTACCAATGCAATTAGTTCATTTGCAATTCTTAATAGAAACTTCAAAACTTGAACATAATGTATTGAGAGAACATACTGTGAATTTGGTTAAAATTAAATATGAAGTAAAATCATAATCATATTTAAGAGCAAACATGTGAACATTTTTCTAAAATCATGTTCACTGGTATTTGAATTTAACTTTGGATTATCCAACATGAATTCAAACACTCACATAATGTATATCAGAAGCAAAATAAAGTGTCACTCAAATTATCAAAGTAAACAAACCTATTGCACAAGCTTGACGCACAAAGTGAAGGATACAAAGTCGGCTTCAATTTTCTGTCTTGGTTTTGACTTTTATCTTGTTTTGTTTTTGACAAATTGTTTTCTTGTTTTTCCTCCTCCTCTTTTGCTTTTCACCAACCGCAACTTCCTTGCACTTCATGATCATGGACAATTTCACTGCTTCAAAATCATCAAAACACTTTATATTTTCAAAAGAAGCCTTAGAAGGATGCAAAGTATTGGTGATTTCTTGAACCTTACCACCACTTCCAACACTCCCACTAGACACATGAGAGACCTCTTTTTTTTCAAGTATCCCCTTCTCAATGAAAACCTTCTCATCACACACTTTTTCTCTTTTGTTTTCACTCAACTTTGCTCTCTCTTATCTCACTTTATGCTTTAATTCTTCACACCTCGGTTCCCTGTTTCTCCCATTGGACTTGAATTTTGTACCATCACCACCTCCACCTTTAAAACTTAGCTCCAAAAACTTGTCACTTTCGTGTAGTAGAAAAGTTGTAGCCTCCTTAAAAGACAATGTGGACTTAACCCTCTTATGCAGAACCTCCTCCATTCCATTGCATGCTCCCAAATAGTCCACAAAATTCATGGATCTGCTATGCAAAAGTGAATTTGGTTTTGATCCACAAGGTATCTCAATTTTTTTCCAAACCCATTAAGGTAGAAAAAAGGGCACCTATGCATTTGATCTGAGAAAGAGCAAACTACTTAGAAAATTAAAAAGAGTAGTGTGGGGTTCTGAGTGAGTGGTTTTTTGCTTTTGCACATTGATATATAGTGTAGTGGCTTGTCTCCACGTGCGTTGTAAAGCCATTTTTTATGTTGAATTTTTGTTGTGTTTTTTTCCTATTTTAAACAATTAGTGGCCATGCTCTTGGGCCACATTAACATGACACCTTTTGAGATAGCATAAATCATATTTTTTCCATGTTACATAGTAGAAATCAAATCATTAATGTTTAAGACGGTAAAAACGTGATTAAGCAAGATGTTGTGATTTTTAGAGCATTATGTAAATTTTTCTCAAATGCATGTAACTCTAAAAGCAAACCATGTGTTTGGCACTTCACAACAAAATGTCATCAAAGCATGAACAACATGCATCACTACATGAATACACAATATAACATGAACATCTAAATTTCAATGTATTCAAAATTACTGCTTAAGTTTCTCACCTACACATATCGCCTCTTATTGGTTGTAGGTACGACTATTTTAGTGGCATAGGAAGTTAACGCGCATTTATCTTGTTCTTGCTTTTGTGAAGATAAAGTCATACGATTTGAAGTTGTTATCACCATACTCATACTTATTGTTACAAGCATCTTTTGAGGTATGTATGTTGTTCTCCCCCTTGATTGGATATTACATTTTTGTTAATATATGAATATTGTTTATTATTAAAATTATTTGCATTATGAGTGAACCTTAGTTTCCCGTTTGAGATTCAATACACTGATTAATACGGATAATTTGGATTAATTGTTGTATTGAATTTTGAATTGTCTGTTCGGACAGTTTGGGAACACTCATTTTTTACTTCATTCATACTCATAGGTTAAGTATGTTGTGTTATATTTGATGAAATTTTGTTTTAGTGCATATTGCTTTGTTCTCCAGGTGCATACTTGATCGTGGTCATTCATGTGACCGCTTTTATTTCATGTACTTAGAGACCAATGTGAAATGCAACCAAAATTTCATCAAATTCAGCATAACGTACTTAATTTGTACGCATGAATGAAGTAAAAAGGGGGTTCCTGAATGGGATAGGACCTCACCTTTATATGGAAAAAGTGAGATTTTCATGCATACGAGATAACATAGCCGATATCACAAAACACAAAACATGGATTGGAGTTGGATTAAAGCACTACGCATAAGTGAAGACTATCACAATGGAGTTGAAAGTTTCTTGCATTTTACACAACATTATTATGTCCATGTGTTAAATGTGTGAATGGGAGATGTGATTCATTTAATGACATTAGATCACATCTTATATGTGACGGCTTCAGTTCGACTTACACAAATTGGATATGGCATGGTGAATTGCCACACATGTCAACAACCCCACTAAGGCGGTTGATGTACAAACGGCAAATCATATGGAAGACATGATATGCGATCTTTGGGCAAGAAAGTTTTCAGCAAGCTCATGCACCTTATTATGACAAATTACAAACAGATTCCAAGATGCCATTGTATTTGGGATGCACAACCTTCACTCGGT
Organism: Glycine soja; assembly: GCF_004193775.1. Taxonomy (NCBI): domain Eukaryota; kingdom Viridiplantae; phylum Streptophyta; class Magnoliopsida; order Fabales; family Fabaceae; genus Glycine; species Glycine soja. Next base: position 30,591,495 of record NC_041002.1, on the reverse strand, counting down.
TATCGGCGGTTTTAGGTTTGGTGAACTTGAAGGCCATATTTGGGTGGTGTGACAAAAGCTTCACCGAGTTGCTTGTGTTATTGAAAACTATGCTTCTTAAGTATAACATGTTACCAAAGAGTCACAACGAGGCAAAGAAAATATTATGTCCCATGGGTATGGAGTACCAAAAAATTCATGCATGCCCTAATGATTGTATTCTGTACAGAAATTAGTTTACAGAAATATGCAAGTGCCCGACATGTGGGGTATCATACTACAAAGTGAGCAATGGCCAATGCAGTGATGATGCATCCACAAACAACAGTCGTCCAGCAAAGGTTTGTTGGTATCTTCGAATAACACCAAGGTTTAAGAGATTGTTTGCTAATTCAGATGGTACAAAAAACCTTAAATGGCATGCTAATGGAAAAATAATTGATCGGTTGCTCCAACATCTAGCTGAATCTCCACAATGGAAGACAATTGATCGGTTGTAACTGGAATTTGGAGAGGATCCAAGAAACCTAAGGGTTAGTCTTTCTTCAGACGGAATGAATCCTTTCGATAACTTGAGCACCAGTCACAGTTCATGGCCTGTTTTGCTAATGATTTACAACCTTCCTCCTTGGTTGTGCGTGAAGCGAAAATACATTATGTTTTGTATGATGATAGCGGGTCCAAGACAGCCAGGAAATGATATTGATGTGTATCTTACTCCGTTGATTAAAGATTTGAGAAAATTGTGGCTAGACGGGGTTGACGTGTATGATGGGAATGTAGAACAAACCTTTAGGTTACATGCAATGATATTTTGCACCATTAATGACTTTCAAGCTTATGGGAATTTGAGTGGATATAGTGTGAAAGGACACCACACATGTCTTATATGTGAGGAAAAGACAAGTTACATCCAATTGAAACATGGAAAGAAGATAGTATATACAAGACACAGAAGATTTCTAAAACCTTATCACCCGTATCGGCGATTGAAGAAAGGATTTAATGGAACCCATGAGATTGAAAGTGCGCCAAAACCCTCAGTTGGACATGATGTTTATGATTGGTTGAAAGACATCGTAACTATCTTTGGTAAGACACAAAGGAAGGATGCATTTGAGAAACATTTGGAAGAAAAGGTCAATATTCTTTGATCTTCCTTACTGGTGCGATCTAGATGTACGACATTGTCTGGACGTTATGCATGTCGAAAAAAATGTGTGATAGTTTAATTGACACCCTTCTTAACATAAAAGGCAAGACAAAGGATGGTTTGAAATGTTATCGAACTTATTTGCCCCCAGCCTGTCACACAATGTGAACGAAGGAGAAAAAGATTTTTGTCATTATTTGAAAAATCTGAAAGTCACACAAGGATACTCTTCAAATATCAAAAGGTTGGTTAAAAGGACAACCCATTCATCATGGCAGCACAAGCTAGACAGATGTTTTATGTCCAAGATCTGTGCGAGTCAAGATGGTCAGTAGTTCTACAAGGGAGAACAACTTCTATCGGTCATTTGGATTTTGATGATTCAATACTTGATGTCAACAAGTTGCCAGCTTTCTCCAAACAAATGCCTTTGATAAATGTTGAAGATGACAAGGATGATGCACACACAACTCGTAATGATCAAGATGATGGTTTATGGGAGAATATTCCTACGTGACTATGTATGAACAAAGTATTGTATATAACATTTAGCATTATTTTAATACATTGATTTATTTGGATTTTTACAACTTAATGCTTATATGTTGTTTATATAACTCATTATGTCCAAACTCAATTTTTTTTATTTGTGTAGACTGATGGCAACACCCCTCCTCCCTACCTCCACATTCAGATATTCCTTCGAAGGTTACGCTCAGGAGGACTAGACAATCCACCTGGCTGAGAAGGTTGACTATCAGAAGCTTGGATCAGCCACGACCAACTATTAACATAAATCCTGCAACTAGGAAAGGATCAGGGCCCCATAAAGAAAAGTTCCATAGTTATCTGGGGGTTATAGCACGAGAAAATATTCCTATTGTCCACTCCAATTGGAATGTTGTCCCATAATCTTTAAAGAACCTAATATGAGATAACATTTTGTTAAGTGCATTTTAGTTCATATTTGTATTTGATTTTCTTTAATTAATTTTAAAATATGGTCAATCACTAACTCTTACATAACAATTTCGAATTGGAGGGCAAATTTGACATCCCTGAAGGTGACAATGCGAAAAAGAAGGTCATGTCCACGGTCACCACTAGATGGAGGAAATTTATGTCTTCACTCACTACAAAATATGTTTATGCTGACAATGACAGTCAAAAAAAAGATAATCCTACTATTTTTTATGGTCTTGATCCAGCAACTTGGGCCGAATTTGCAAAAAGCCACCAAACCCCAAATTGGCAGGTTTGTTTAAGTACTTTTTTATTTCAAAATGAATTAAGTATGATTTTTTTGTTGACTAATTTGTAAAAAAATGTTTGTTATTTTGGTAAGAGAATACGAAAAAAGGCTCAAGAAATTCCAAAATAGAATGACTGCCCCAACTTACTGTCTCGTGGAGGTTATGATCTTCTTGAAAAAAAACTGATGGACGAGAAAAGGAATGCACGAGAACACCAAGCAAATATACAAGTATTAGCTGCACGTGTGAGCACCAAGGGGAGCTGTACTGAACCTAACACGGATCCATTAGGTAAAGAGCCTTCTGATGTTCATGTGGATACTATGGGCTTGTATGTAGTTTGTGACCTGTCTACTCAGCTATTAGCATTGGGAAAAGTGTACGACAGTTCAAAAACCATACACAATGTCCCTTATGAAGATGATGTGGTTAGAGTGACTGTTATAAAAATTTATGACGGTGACGCTAAAGTCCCTTTTCCGACATCAAAGATTAAGTTTGTGAGGCAAGCCGTTGGCACATTCGTGGGATGGCCAACACATCTTGTAAAACTTGTATCTGATGAGGTTTTTTCTTTTCCCTATTAATGTATTGATTTCTGTCACAATGTCAAATAAAATTAGCGTAATTGGTATTGTCACTAACCATGTAGGGTTCACAGAATCATCTACCAAAACCGGTTGGATCTGCTGAAATGGACAATGGAGTGCATGTAGTTGATCCATTGGGAGAATTGATTAAGAACTTTGATGTGCCATCATTTTCTCCTATTTCTTAACCCTTTTTGCCCCATTTTAAATACTGATTAGTCTTAATTGTCAAATTTATAAGGCAGTTTTATTATTTGGGCCCATTCAGCTAATTTGATGTTTTTAATCTAATTTCAGGAATAAATGAAGCATTGGGTTTGAATCCAGAATTGGGCTTGGGCTTGAATCCAGAATTGAGCTTGGACTTGAAGAGGGCAGACTATTTTATTCTACAAAATTAGATCTTATCTTATCTTTATCTTATCTTATCTAGATTTGAATTTCTCATCTAGATATTATTTGATCTAGATCTTATCTTATCTTATCTAGATTTGAATTTCTCATATAGATATTATTTAATCTAGATCTTATCTTATCTTATCTAGATTTGATTTGATTTTACTTATGGGCTTGGATTTAAAACATATTTGTAAGCTTTGGGGCTGAAAAAAACTATATAACAGCACCAAGGTTCTAGTTTTGGGGACCCCCTCTCTCCCTCGCGGGAGACTCTCCCTCACCCCCTCTCTCCCTCGCAGGAGACTCTCTCTCTCTCCTCTCTCTCTTCTATTTTTCGTTTTTAGTTTTAGTCTCTCTTCTCTTTCTCTTTCTCTTTCTCTTTTATTTTCGTTTTTTTTACAATTCCAGTTCAGACTTTTAGTTTTATCAATAAAATTTCATTCTCTATTTGATTAATGGAAGGCTAAGTCCGCAGCGTTGTTTTCCCTTGAGGATCAAGCACAGTTCTCTTTGAGGTTCTATTATTACTGTTAAATTCTGTTTAGTTTTTCCTCTTCACTAATTGCTTTGAATTTGTTGCTTTTAATTCATGCATGCTTAGTGCTTGATTAATTGTCTCTGCGCTTAATTTACGTTCATTCTTAATGATCGTTTATGAGTAATTGGTGTATGTGATGCTTAATCACATAATGAATGCCTTATGCTGAATTTCGCTTAGTAATTTAATTTAGGGTTGGATTAAGTGGTTAAACTGATAAAGGATAAACTCTCGTAACCTAGGATAAGAGACTTGCTTGTGAATCAAGGGGAAGCAACGTGTTTTAATTCTGATATTTTCTAATTCACATATATTCGCTGTTTAATTTACAAAAGCAAACAACCCCCCCCCCCCATCGTTACTGTTACTGTTACTGCAAGTATATTATGAACATTTGGCTTGTCACTGCTCGTTGGGAAACGACCTAGGATCACTTCCTAGTTACTACATTTTAATGTTTATTTTATTCGGGTACGGCCTCGATCAAATTTGGCGCCGTTGCCGGGGAGCAGTGTCCAAAGGTTCATAATAGCTAGCTATTGTTGTGTGTTTAATCCTTTCGTGTTTTATGTTTAATTGTTAGTATTGTGTTAGTATGTGTGTTAGTGTTGATTAGTTCACTGGTATTGATAACAGACAAATCCAGAATCCATATATCTAGGCTAATTAGACTTGTCAGGTTTTAGCGATTTTAATATATAGATTTTAGTCCTTATTTTCATTGTCGGTTTTCCTTAGAAGTAGTTATTCCTTATTTTTTTACTGTTGGGTTTTAGGAGTAAGTATTTAGATTTAGTAGATTTAGATCTTATTTATTTGAATTTCTTAGAAGTAGTTATCTTTATCGCAATTTAAATATTTTATCATATCTTATCTTTAAATTTTTTATCTTATCTTATCTATTATCTTTATCTTCTATTTTGATCTTTCAATCTTTTATCTTCGAATTTTATCTTTAAATATCTTATCTTTTCTTTTATCTTCTAATTTTATCTTTAAATATCTTATCTTTTCTTTGCCTTATCTTCTATCTTCTATTTTAAATTCTTATCTCTTGCTTTTAAATTGGGTTTGCATTAATCTAAATACAAACAAAGTCCCTGTTTCAGTCTTGGGTGTTTTGCTGTGAAGATTGTGCAGCCAAGCAGGAAAGATTGGAGTACCAGGCTTGATGATGCTCTCTGGGCACATCGGACTGCCTACAAAGCACCCATAGGAATGTCTCCTTATCGGGTTGTCTTTGGAAAGGCATGTCATCTTCCAGTGGAAATTGAGCACAAAGCATACTGGGCAGTGAAGACTTGCAACTTCTCTATGGATCAAGCTGGCGAGGAAAGGAAGTTGCAACTGAGTGAGTTAGATGAAATCCGCCTAGACGCCTACGAGAATGCCAAGTTCTACAAAGAAAAGACCAAGAAGTTCCATGATAGCATGATAGTTAAAAAAGACTTTGTGGTTGGGCAAAAAGTGTTATTGTATAATTCTAGGCTTGGACTCATGAGTGGTAAGTTGAGGTCTAAGTGGATTGGTCCTTTTGTTGTTACTAATGTTTTTCCTTATGGTACAGTTGAGATCCAAAGCGACTCCACAAACAAGAGCTTCAAGGTCAACGGACATCGACTTAAGCCATTCCTCACGAACCCTTCTTTAGTGGACGTAGTGGTGGAAGAGACTTCCTTACTCCACCCTACTCTTCCTCCACCATGACTTAGGGAGTTTTTCTTTTCCTATCTCCTCCTTTGCTTTTATTACACTTGTCCGATTCTCTTTGATGATTTAATTGTTTTTAATCTTTTAATTGTGCTACATTGAGGACAATGTGTTGTTTAAGTATGGGGGGGGAGTGTTCTTTGGTTTTGCTAGTTTTGTTGGTTTTGTTAAATTGTTAGTTGTGTTAATTTGTTAATGTTGTTAGTTTCGTCGGATTTTTAGTTTAATATTTTGGGTCAATTTTGTGTGCACGTACGACTTTGCATGTTTTTCTTTGAATTATAGGATATGTTCAAGAAATGGGTAATTGTTTTGAAAATAAAAGTTCTTGACATTTTGTGACTTGAAATCCTTGATTCTTCTCTACATGTCATGATAGTTTTGAAAGCTCAATTTGAAAGTGATGATTTTACCTTTGTGAGAATTTGAGCCATCCATCATTATAATCATTTGGTGTGTTTTGCCCCATTGATTGCTTGCACAATAGCCTTGGCTTGATTCTTGTTGATGCGTCCTAATTCACATGCATATTTGGAAATGATTAAGGCAATTTTGTTCTTATAAGCTTCTAGCCAAATGGACTTACCTTGAATTAATTCCTTTGATAGCCCTTTTGAGCCTTGTTTCCCTTTCCTTGTTTTGAAGCTCACTACAAGCCTTAAGTGAAAAACCATGATATTACCATATCCTTAAGGAATTTTGGAGCTTTGGAATTGTTTTGGGAATAAGTGTGGGGGGTTTTTGTTTCATTGGACAACTTGTTTTGTTGGCTATGCTTCATGATGTATTTTGGGCCATACTTGATGTACATTGTATATTGGTTAAATGTTGGACATGCTGAATGAAATGTTGTTTCTCAAAGGCAAAAAAAAAAAAAATAATATTCGAAAAAAAAAAAGAAAAAAAGAAAAAAAAAGAAAAGCAATAAAGTTGAGTGAATAAGATCTTAAATGGCACAAGAATGATGAAACTCTTGGTTCTACTCTTCATGTTTAATTTTTATCTTTACTTCTTTTTATTTTCTTATTTTTTTCTTAATATGCACTTATTCCCCTTTGCTCCTCTATTCCTTTGGGATTTAGCCACTTATTCCATATTTCTCCATACCTTGTCCTTGGCCCCATTACAACCTTAAAAGACCTTTTGATCCTCATGTGCTTGTGTTTATGGGTTGATTGTCAATTTTAGAATCTTGCCAAGTTTATGTGGTGTTTGCTTTCATGGGTGCTTTGAGGGTAAATAGTAGCCTAGACACTTGAGAGATAGAGTGTATATCTTGTGAGGCTTTATCACTTTTCATTCTTGAGCTGATTAACTATTTTGCCATGATTGGGTTGCTTGGATGATTTTCATGAATGTCTTGACTTTTTGGATCTCCTTATGTTAGATGTTACCCATTCCTTTTATTCCTTGATGTTCATTGAGAAATATGTGAATGTTTTTGTTTGTCTCCCTCTGATATCCTTGGATTTTGTTCTTTGTTTCATTTTGCCCAGGAGTGCAAAAGGCTAAGTATGGGGGGTTTTGATGTGCCATCATTTTCTCCTATTTCTTAACCCTTTTTGCCCCATTTTAAATACTGATTAGTCTTAATTGTCAAATTTATTAGGCAGTTTTATTATTTGGGCCCATTCAGCTAATTTGATGTTTTTAATCTAATTTCAGGAATTAATGAAGCATTGGGTTTTGTCGCAACCAACCCTTCGGCGGGAGGGCGACGCGTGACTCGCGGGATGCGTGTTCCACGAAAGGAATACGCGCGGAGTCGCCACCAACGTTTATTTGAGGAAAATGTCGGAAAAACCGGAAAAGACGCGATCTACGAACTTTTTAAGTGAAAGGTTCGGGAGTTGTATTTACGTACGGGGAAGGTATTAGCACCCCACACGTCCTTCCCAAGGGACGTCAGCCTTTAATTGAATGTGCAAACATGACTTTGATTTTTTACGTTCCCTTTTATGTCCTTATATCCTTTATACCTTTTTTATATTTTTTCTTTTTTGTGGTCGACAAGGGTGTTTCCCTTTGCTCCTACGTATTCCTCAATTTGGGATGAGAAAATCAGACCTACGTAGTTCTTTCGGAACAAAGTGTTTGGTTAAGTTGTTTTTTTCTTTTTTGTAAAATATGTTTTTATTGAACAAAAGGTCATTTAAGGTGTTGGACCATTAAACGGTCTTTTGATTTTGAAAGATGAGAAACGTTAAGGCGTTGGACCATTAACGATCTCTTGTTTTTGAAAGGAGAGAAACATTAAGGCATTGGACCATTAACGACCTCTTGTTTTTGAAAGGAGAGAAACGTTAAGGCATTGGACCATTAACGATCTCTTGGGGTGGTCGACAAAAGCGGGGCTTTTGCTCCTACGTATCCTCAATTGCGATGAGGAAATCAGACCTACGTAGTTCTTGCAAAAGCGGTAAAGTCACATGTTGATTTTATGCTTTTGAACGGTCCATGTTAACCGATAAAAGCAAAGAGGACCGTTTAAGGCGCTGGACCTTAAAACGGTTTTTAGTGATTTTTCGGAAAAAAACTTGATTTGTGAGTTGATTTTAGTCTTAGTTTCACTTTGGTTTATTAATCAATTCATTCAAGGAAACTTCCAAAGAAAAACGTCCGATTGATTTTTTTATTATTTTATTCAAAGATATTTTGATTATTTTATTATTATTTTTCAAGATATTTTGATTATTTTATTATTATTTTACTTTTTTTGGTTTAACCGAGGTTATAGCGTGAACGATCGGTTAGATTTCGTTTTAACAATGATTAAACGAGATTACAACACAAATGATCGGTTGAAATTCATTTTATCATTTATTAGACGAGAAAACGGCTTAAATAAATGGTTAAAGCACGTTAAAAACGGAAGAAAAGAAAACTGAAAGTAAACGAAATTAAAGTGAAAGTAGACAAAACAAGAAATGAATTGAAAGTCTCGAATTCGAAAACTTACCCGTTGAAGAACGAAGAACGAACGAAGAACGGATGAAGAACGGTGAAGAACGATGAAGAATTTCCACAGAATCGCTTACGGAAGCGTTTCGGAAGCGCCTCGGCTTAGATTTTCTTCACGGAAACGATTTTTCCAAGCAAATTCGAAAGAGAGAGAGAAGTGCCAAAGGGGCTGAATATTTTGAAACAGCTCCCCCCTCCCCTATTTATAGAAAAAAAGGGAGGTGCTTGCCGCCCAAAGACTTAATGAAGAAGATTTCTAAGCGCACCCGAATTACTAAGTTCACCCCCCTTTTCGTATTTTACGGAAAAGTTACGGAAGCCTTACGGAACTGTTTTCGAATTTGATTTTCATCTTTTTTCTCTTCCCTTTCACCAATTTTAAGTGGAATATGCTTACCCAAGGTTTTCGGAAATTTTACGGAAGTATTACGGAAGCCGCGGAAGCCCCGAAAACCATTTTTCAAAAACGTGGAGGAGCTTGCCGCCCAATTGCTTCCTCCTTAAGCAACCCAACTTCCAAAATGTTCTAGAAGGGCCTAGATTTGAATTGCTATTTACACCCCTATCTTGATAAGTTCACCCCCTTACCTTTTTTGGTGATTCTTTTTTTCGTAAAGTTACGGAAACTTACGAATCTCGTAACGATACTTGTTTTCTTTTCGTAATGTTACGGAACCTTGCGGATTACATAATCATCCCCCTTTTGACTTACGGAATGTTACGGAACCTCACTTAATTATGCAACGATGCTTCCATTTGATTTCCGGTGTGTCACGGAAACTTACGGATTGTGCATCAATATATTTTTTTTGGTTTTTCGGCATGTCCTGGAATTTCACAAATTGCCCAATGATGGATGTCAAGCACCTCACAAGGACCAAAGAAAGGTCGCATGTCATCAAGCAAAGGTCCCCGGACGAAATTAGGGTATGACAGTTGCCCCTCTTTACTTGTCTTTTATTGGAGATAAAAGGAAAGTAAAGATAAGACACTAATTTCGTTCCTCTCGATCTGACGAGAGTCGCGGGTGACCATAAAATCTCCACATGCAAATGACTTGTTGTTCCCGGATTTTCACAAATTGCCTAATGATGGGTGCCAAGCACCTCACAAGGACCAAAGAAAGGTCGCATGTCATCAAGCAAAGGTACCCGGACGAAAATTAGTGTATGACACTAATTTCGATCCTCTCGGTTGACGAGAGTCGCGGGTGACCATGAAATTTCCGCATGTAAATGACTTGTTGTTCCCGGAGGAACAAAAGGTGCAGAAGACTATGTCAGCCTCTGCATGCTATCAAGCGTTCTGTCTTACAGATAGCAAAAGAATGTTTATACGGATAACCACTCGGGTATTTCCGCGTATCATCGGGCCCGCCGCCTCTGGATGACAAAAGGGTGCGGATAACCGTAAGGTATCTCCGCGTATCATCGGGCCCGCCGCCTCTGGATGATACAAGGGTGCAGAATGACCAAACTTGGTCTCTGCTTGTCATCGGGCCCGCCGCCTCTGGATGACAAAAGGGTGCGGATAACCGTAAGGTATCTCCGCGTATCATCGGGCCCGCCGCCTCTGGATGATACAAGGGTGCAGAATGACCAAACTTGGTCTCTGCTTGTCATCGGGCCCGCCGCCTCTGGATGACAAAAGGGTGCGGATAACCGTAAGGTATCTCCGCGTATCATCGGGCCCGCCGCCTCTGGATGATACAAGGGTGCAGAATGACCAAACTTGGTCTCTGCTTGTCATCGGGCCAGCCGCCTCTGGATGACAAAAGGGTGCGGATAACCGTAAGGTATCTCCGCGTATCATCGGGCCCGCCGCCTCTGGATGATACAAGGGTGCAGAATGACCAAATTTGGTCTCTGCTTGTCATCGGGCCCGCCGCCTCTGGATGACAAAAGGGTGCGGATAACCATAAGGTATCTCCGCGTATCATCGGGCCCGCCGCCTCTGGATGATACAAGGGTGCAGGATGACCAAACTTGGTCTCTGCTTGTCATCGGGCCCGCCGCCTCTGGATGACAAAAGGGTGCGGATAACCGTAAGGTATCTCCGCGTATCATCGGGCCCGCCGCCTCTGGATGATACAAGGGTGCACGTCACATGACCTCAGGGTCAGTATGACAAAGATTATGGGGCGGCCGACAAAAGCAAGGCTCTTGCTCCTACGTATCCTCCAATGAGGAACTCAGACCTACGTAGTTCTAGATAACTTGTGAGACTTGAAAAGTCTCCATCGGAAAATGATGACATCTCCGGAAAGGGCACAGATGACCACATTGGCCTCTGCTCATCAATCACACTTGGGGTCACTGAATGACGAGGTGCGGATAACCGTAAGGTGTCTCCGCGGGCTACCAGCTCTTGAGTCATGGCAACAAAAGGCGGTGTGGTCGACAAAAGCGAGGCTCTTGCTCCTACGTATCCTCCAATGAGGAACTCAGACCTACGTAGTTCTGGATAACTTGTGAGACTTGAAAAAGTCTCGTTGTTTTCTCCGCTAAAATGCAAACATGCTTTAGCAAAGAGACAAATATTCCAACTGATTTAGAGCAGCATACGCTTTTTTGAGTGAAAAACAATGCGTCTACCGGGGAAGGAGAGTCTGCTGATGAAATCTCCCATAACCATAAATGAGATTTTGGATGTTAGCATTTCGTTTCTAAATGACCATTTAGAGGAAACACTGGGTTCAACAAAAATAGAAGAAATCCACTCAAAGTGTATCAATCTCGCACAGGTAAGTGTTTCATCCTAATTCCGAACCATAGATATGTCATGACTTGACTTTGCAAATTATTTCCTATCAAATCAAAAATTACATGTGTGATCATGGATCAAATAGGACTTCCCTTGGGAATGGGTTCTTTTGGTGGTTTCTTCTTTCGGCTTTTGTGTGTTTTTGGCTTTTGATTTTTCTGGCTTTTTCTTTTTCTGTTTTTTTTTTTTTTTTTTTTTAGTGCGGGGCGAGGAAAAAAAAAGTCGCTAGCGCACGGGATTTTGGTTGGTAATCAAAGGGAGAAGACTATTTTAGGTCGTGGTTCCCTTTCCTTCTTTTTTCGTTCATTTGGTGACAATTCTGTATTGTTCAGATATTGTCTGGTCAAAAGACCTTTCTGCACATTTCTTCTAGTTTCTTTGATCAAGAACTTTCTTTCCTTCCTTTTTTACTTTCTCCCATTCTTTGGTTGGGAATTTTCTTTCTTTTCTTTTTGCTTTCTCCCACTCTTTGATTGGGAATTTCCTTTCTTTTCTTTTTGCTTTCTCTTTGATGGGAAATTTTCCTTCTTTCCTTTTTTGCTTCCGAGGGTAAGGTTTATGGTCAGTCAGGATTTTGGCTCAAGGTTTGTAGAATGGCTAGACATGATACATGTCGGGGTTTGGTTTGGCTCAAGGATAAAAGGGATGCCCCACATTATTTCCATGACACAAATGCAAAAATGATGATTTGGAAACTTTATGCAAAACTGGTTATGCATGCACCTATGTGGACACTCAAGTGTCAAACTTTTATGGTCATGTGATGCTAGGGCTCAGGATTCATTTCCTCTATTTTAAATCAACCCAATGTTTCCAAAATATGTTCTTTTATCAATTTATGCATTCATCCGGGTCCATTTTGGGCGTCTGGGAAAATCTTCACAGCATTCACCCTTCAGGTGTATACACATTTTTTCAAAAACTAGTTATGATCAGTGAATTTTTCCAAAGAAAAGTTGGAAGTCATCTCTTTTCAAAAGCATGTTGGTTTTTCAGCTTGACAACTTATTTTTTCTTTTTTCTCCTTCTTTTTTTTTATCATTATCATTTGTTTATTTCTTTTTCTTGTTTGTTTTTTTTTCTTCTTTTTTTTTCATGAGGTATTTTGCTACCTAAACATGTGCATATTTTTGTGAGGTATTTTTGCTATATACATGCATATCCAAGGTATCTTGCCACCTAAACATACATATATATGTTTTGTGAGGTATTTTTTTGTTTACATACATGCATATCTAAGGTATCTTTCTACCTAAACATACATATATATTTTGTGAAGTGTTTTTTTTGTTTACATACATGCATATCTAAGGTATTTTCACTACCTAAACATACATATATATATTTTGTGAGGTATGACTACCTTCCGAGCTTGCGCTTGTTTTATTTAAATCCCCAGGATCATGAGCAACTAGGTGCATCCTACTATAAAAAGTGATCAAATAACAAGCATAGATTCAAAAGGTACTAGGTTGCCTCCTAGTAGCGCTTCTTTAACGTCTTTAGCTGGACGCCTTATGACTTGTCAGTCACTGACCTAGTACTTTTCTTACATTTGGCTTTGGACTTGGTCGCCTATTGGTCGGCCATGTTGTGTAGGCAATACTCAAACCTTTTTGTGGATGAGCAGAGGTGAACTCTAGAGGTGATGGCGGTGCGTCTGTTTCCCGCTGCCGACCATCCCAATGCTGCTGTGGTGTTTCGCCCTACGCCTGTCTGGGGCGCAATACTTCTTGATGAAAGCTCGATTAGTAGGGGGCCTGATGCCCTTGCTGGAGGTGACAGGTACTCCGTAGAACTGACAGAGACCCGTAATTAGAGCTTGACAATTCCAAGACCCTGTTGGACTTCTTCGGGTCCACTAGGTGTCTTGCAGTCGCGATCCCTGCAAACAATAGATGAAATCAGAAATCAGTTGAGCGATGTGCATACTTACCTATGATGACGTGACCTTGCCGGGGGGGTACGGGCACCCTGTAGGACTGATAGAGGCCCGTAACTAGAGCTGGAAACCCCAGGGCCCTGTTGGACTTTTCCGGGTCCACTGGGTGTCTCTTGGGTGCGATCCCTGCAAACAATAGATGGTATCAGAAATCAGTTGAACTATATGCATACTTACCCATGTCGGGACGACACAGACCAACTGATACTTTTGCAGGGGGAGATTGGCATTGCGGTCGCTGGGCAGAATGTTGCTAAGTAGCAATGTCATCTATATCTGTGTAAGAGTGGTCATGTTGGTGCGCATGATCTGCACTTGTCTCTTTGCAGCGGCATGGGTGAAATCTTGCCCCAGTATGCATAGTAGCTGTGTGATAGCCTCCCTCTCTGGTTGTGCTCGCACAGTTGGCCCTCCTCCAATATCAAGGGGTGGCCCAGGAACCGTTAAAAGGAAACTACTGGTCCCTTAACCGGGAGTGCAAGTCTTGGTTAAGCATTTAAGGATAGAGGACCTTAAATTCTCTTAAGGTGCGGATGTGGAGCACACTGAAAATGAGGACACGTAGCCCTCTAAAGGTGAGGGCGTGCAGCGCTCTCAAGGCGAGGATGTGTAGTCCTCTAGAGGTGGGGGCGTGCAGCCCTCTGTTGGCGAGGACGTGTAGTCCTCTCAAGGTGAGGGCGTGCAGCTCTCTGTTGGCGAGGACGTGTAGTCCTCTCAAGGTGAGGGCGTACAGCTCTCTGTTGACGAGGACATGTAGTCCTCTAAAGGTGAGGGCGTGTAGCCCTTCGAAGGTGGGGACATGCAGTCCTCTGATGGCGAGGGCGTGTAGCCCTCTGAAGGTGAGGACATGCAGTCCTCTGAGGGCGTGTAGCCCTACGAAGGTGAGGACATGCAGTCCTCTGATGGCGAGGGCGTGTAGCCCTCTGAAGGTGAGGACGTGTGGTCCTCTAAAGGTGAGGGCGTGCAGCCCTACGAAGGTGAGGACATGCAGTCCTCTGATGGCGAGGGCGTGTAGTCCTATGATGGCAAGGACGTGCAATCCTCTGAAGGTGAGGGCATGGCCCCCTTTGAAAATGGGGAACATGTAGTCCTCTGATGGCGAGGACGTGTAGTCCTCTAAAGGTGAGGACGTGTAGTCCTCTGAAGGTGAGGGCATGTAGCCCTACAAAGGTGAAGGCACATGACCCTTTGACGGCGAGGACGTGTAGTCCTCTGAAGTTGAAGGTACATGACCCTTTGAAGGCGAGGACGTGTAGTCCTCTGAAGGTGAAGGTAACTAGTACCCAAGGTGAGGGCGTGTAGCCCTCTCAAGGCGAGGACTTATAGTCCTCTGGAGGTGAGGGCGTGCAGCCCTCTGGTGGTGAGGACGTGTAGTCCTCTTAAGGCGAGGACGTGTAGTCCTCTGACGGTGAGGGTAACTAGTACCCAAGGTGAGGGCGTGTAGCCTTCTCAAGGCGAGGACATGTAGTCCTCTGGAGGTAAGGGCGTGCAGCCCTCTGATGGTGAGGACGTGTAGTCCTCTCAAGGCGAGGACGTGTAGTCCTCTCAACGGTGAGGGTAACTAGTACCCAAGGTGAGGGCGTGTAGCCCTCTCAAGGCGAGGACATGTAGTCCTTTGGAGGTGAGGGCGTGCAGCCCTCTGCTGGCGAGGACGTGTAGTCCTTTCAAGGGGAGGGCGTGTAGCCCTCTGACGGTGAGGGTAACTAGTACCCAAGGCGAGGGCGTGTAGCCCTCTCAAGGCGAGGACATGTAGTCCTCTGGAGGCGAGGACGTGTAGTCCCCTCAACGGTGAGGGTAACTAGTGCCCAAGGTGAGGGCGTGTAGCCCTCTCAAGGCGAGGACGTGTAGTCCTCTGAAGGTGAGGGCATGCAGCCCTCTGATGGCGAGGACGTGTAGTCCTCTCACTGGTGAGGGTAACTAGTACCCAAGGTGAGGGCGTGTAGCCCTCTCAAGGCGAGGACATGTAGTCCTCTGGAGGCGAGGACGTGTAGTCCCCTCAACGGTGAGGGTAACTAGTGCCCAAGGTGAGGGCGTGTAGCCCTCTCAAGGCGAGGACGTGTAGTCCTCTGAAGGTGAGGGCGTGCAGCCCTCTGATGGCGAGGACGTGTAGTCCTCTCACTGGTGAGGGTAACTAGTACCCAAGGTGAGGGCGTGTAGCCCTCTCAAGCCGAGGACAGGTAGTCCTCTGGAGGTGAGGGCGTGCAGCCCTCTGATGGCAGGGACATGAAGTCCTCTGATGGCGAGGACATGTAGTCCTCTGATGGCGAGGACATGTAGTCCTCTCAAGGCGAGGACGTGTAGTCCTCTAAAGGTGATAGGTACAAGTACCCAAGGGTCCACCCTCATGAGAAAGCAAGAGATCGACTCATCGAGAGGGCCGGTCATCCCAAATCCACAAGATTTGGACATTTAGATGTAGGGAATCTATGTAGTTAACATGATTTTGAGGGATGCAGATGCATGCAACCTTTGTTGTGAAATTTGGGTAAATGCGGACTTTATATGAAACAATGCAATGTAATGGAAAGTTGTACAATGTTCATGGCATTCTTTCCTTATTTTGTGATTTTGATTTTGATTTGATTTTTTTGGAAAACATAGATTGACTGTCCTTTTGAAAGAGGTGATAATTCATGCGACCTTATCCTATCTTTTGCAAATCTCTCCGGGAACTCCCTCAAAGTGTATGTTCTTTTTGATTTAGTCACTTGACCATTTTGGAGTGACGGCAATGGAGCCATTTGATGTTTAATCAATCCATCGAAATCCTAAGGTTTGTCCCCCCTTTTTTTGTTGAAAACATCGATGGGTGAGAACTTTTGATCGGCCCCTATGTTAACTTGAGGCTCATGGACGGTGCCCCTCATTGCCCCAGTGTAAGGCTTTGAGGTACCAATCGTTGCCTTTCGTCATGACCTTGTAGGAGGGAACCTATTGGGTGAGAACTTCTAATCTGCCCCTAGGTTCGCTTGAGGTTTTTGCATGGTGCCTTTCGTTGCCCCAGTGTAGGGCTTAGAGGTACCAAGTGTTGTCTTGTTTTCACGACCTCGTAGTGAGGAAGAATGAAAGAAGCAGTTGATTCTTGCAAAAAGAATTTTCCAAGGACGGGAAATAGTTGAAGGATCTTTCAGTTGATGGATTAAGTCAAATGACTCATATGTAGAAGCAAGATGTTTTGATGTCTTGATGATGCTAAAGGATCAAATGCTTCTAAGTTTTATTCAAGACAAGAATCCAAGAAAATCAAGATATATGATCAAGTTTGATCTCTTTAGAATCTTTAGGAAGAAGTTTCCAAATTGAAACAAACAAAGGTTTGACCAAAGAATTCTATCATTTCAATTTGAGATTTGCTCTCTGGTAATCGATTACCAGTAGTTAAAAATATTTTAATTCAAATTTTTAAAACCTGTAATCGATTACATAAGTCTTGTAATTGATTACCAGAGGGGATTTTCAGAAAATAATTTCCAAGAGACATATCTATTCAAATGTTTTATGAACGGCCATTCAAATGTTTTAAAGAGAGTTTTTATTGCCCAAACAGTTTTATCCTCTCGAAAGATCAAGAGTATTTATGAACTGAAATGTCTTATCCTCTCAAAAAGGTTCCTTGGTCAACCACTTGCATATTCAATAAGGAATTTTGATTGGTCTTCATTGTACAATCTATCCCTTTTAAGAGAGATTTCTTCTTCTCTTCTTCTTACTTCTGAAAAGGGATTAAGAGACTGAGAGTCTCTTGTTGTAGAGGATTCTTGAACACAAGGGAAGGGTTGTCCCTATGTGCATTGTTAATCCAAAAAGAAAGAGTGATAGTTCAATTGGGGAATAGTCTTTGCATCTTAATTCAACCCCCCTTTTTCTTAAGGTAACTGAGGCCATTTGTCCAACATCTTATTCTTGATAACTCACTTCTTTCTAAAAAGACAAAATGAGGTCACATGAACGTCTATATTTTTACTTGAAAACACAGTCAACCAAATGCCTTTTTATTTTTTATTTTGAAACTTATTTTTTATTTTGAAACTTATTTGTTTTGAACTTTACTCGTTGTTTTACGGCAACCCCACCAACGTGCAAGACGAGTAATCTCTGATTGAACGATCTTGGAAGTCCAAACTCAAGAGCACAGGTCGCTTGAGCAAACTGACCAATGGCTTGCACTTGAAAATCCTGATGAGTCATTAGAGACATCTAACAACAGTTTTCAAAATTGCCCCCTGTGTGGCATCTCTTGTCAATGTCAGGATTTACACGCGATTCTCCTCAAATTTCAGCCAGCCCGCATCAATTAGACCTTGCACCTTACGCCTGAGGGTCATACAGTGCTCAATGGAATGCCCCAGGGCTCCCCCACGATATGCACATGTTGCGTTCGAGTCATATCCTCAGAAAAATGGGGGTTTGAGGGAACCTAGCAGGGGTTATGGCTACCATTGCATTATCAAGTAGATATGGGAGCAAGTTAGCATATGAAACCGGAATTTGGGGTGAATCCTACAGGCTTTTCGCTGCAAAATTCATTTCTTGGTTGGTGTTTTTTTTTGTTTGTGCTAAAGGTGGTCTTCGTCATTGGAAGTGCGGTAGACAGGCTTTGTGGTTGATTTAGGGATGGCCTTTGTGGATAACTGGGTGGTGGGTAAGGAGGTTTGTTATTGGCTGAGTAATGACATTTTTGGGTTGGTGGGAAACTTGGCCGTATAGGAATAGCAGTCACAGCATGGGTTTCTCCCTCTTTCTCACCCTCTTCATTTGCCCCAGTTTTCTCATTCGTCCAAGCAGGATGACTAAATTTGCCTTTTTTCAGACCCACATTGATCCTTTCACTGGCAAAGACCAAATCCTCAAAGCTTTGAAGGTGTGTAGCCCACCATCTTTTCATAGTAGAGTATCGATAATGTGTCTACCATCACGATCATCGTCTCCCTTTCCATCATTGGGGGTACCACCTGGGCCGCCAGATCCCTCCACCTTTTGGGCGTGTTCTTTGAAAGATCCGTCCCCCTTTTTGCAAATGTTCTGTAGTTGCATCCTATCCGGAACCATATCAAAATTGTACTGATACTGCCTAACAAAGGCAACCATTAGGTCCTTCCAAGAATGGACTCGGGAAGATTCCAAGTTAGTGTACCAGGTAACAGCTACCCCAGTAAGACTTTCTTGGAAGGAATGTATCAGTAATTCCTCATCTTTTGCGTATTCCCCCATCTTCTGACAATACATCTTTAGATGGTTCTTGGGACAAGTAGTCCCCTTGTACTTGTCAAAGTCCAGCACCTTGAACTTGGGAGGGGTGATGATATTAGGTACTAGGAACAACTCTTCTAGGTTAGCAAAGGCATAATCTTCACCTCCTTCAATGGCCCTGAGCCTTTCCTCTAGATGATCCAACTTTCCCATTTCTGCCATAGCATGAGGGTTTTTAACCGCTGTGGAATGTGAGGGTTGTGGTTGTGGGTGACACTGAGGGCCTTCCAAAGGGTTTTGTAGGGGTATACCACCAACTGCTTGCCCTTCCGTGGCATATCCGAGGCAAGGCTCGAAGTCGGCTAGATTGTGGTGGGGAATTTCATGTGTCCCCACCACGGTTTAAGAGACATGTGCATGATCAATTTGGGGTTGTTGGCTCTCAATGGGTATAGGAGTGGAGTTATTGACATTCTTATTGGGAGTGTACGCCACTTTGGGTGGCGTATAGTTGAGAGGCAAGCCATATGGCGGGAAGGCGTGCTCGTTTTGAATTTGTACATTATGGGGGCTGCCCGTACTTCCCAAATCTTTGCCTACCATATCTGAGGTTGGATGATTCATTTGGTTGATGCCGGATGGGGACATCAGGTTCACCTTAGCAACAACGCTGGTAGCGGCAATTGCAACCACATTGGCTTCCATTATCTTCTTCACGCTCATCATGGCCTCCATCATTGTGGCCATTTGCTCTTTAATGGCCTCCATGTCGGCCTTCATCTTCTCTTGTATCTCCTCTACTTCACCCATTACTCTAGCTCTAGCACAAGTTCGGTGAGGACGCCGTAAAGCATGTTTTTTTTTATAACAATGATTAAGTTCATTTTATTTTATTTTATTTTATTTTTCAAGGAAAGAATGTAATGAGCAATGCAACCAATGAAAAGCATGGATGTATGCGAATGATGTACAGTTGAAGTATTGCGAATTTTTACGCAGGATATGGGGTTGAATCAATTTAGATTTTCAACATGGTCCATGACATCTTTGTCAAGGTGAAACTGGAAGTAACAAGGACATCAACAATCCTAAATATGTTTGGCAGTAGATGAAGTAGTGATGTGACTCGATTCATCTTTTGCCCCAATTTTGCAAGACGGTTACTTCCATATTTCAACTTGACTTGATGAACCTTTTTGTAAAAGCATGAGCTTGGTTCAACCCTATAATCCAAGGAATGGCAATTCTGATCGCCAATACTTCAACAACATTTCATAGGGATGAAAGACTCGAGAATACGCATGCTATGCATGGAAAATGTAATTATGAGATTGAGATGCCCGAAGAAACATCCTTTCTTAGTTAAACATGCATCAGGTACCATGTTCAATCATTTTGTTTTTAAGTGAAATGGGTTTATGATCCCAACATGGTTGGCTCATGGTACGGAATATATGCAACTAAGAATGCTGCGTGAATTTTCATACTTCCCTTTTTTTTGTTTTTGTTTTGTAGAGGAAAATACAAGGATCATGTATGAGCAAACAAAAAGTATGTGGAACGCATATGATGATGCAATGACTCATGCAAAATGGGAATGTGATAACGGACAAATGCAGGAACGATATGTTCATTATGATGCTGAAGAGATGTTTATGCGGTGCATGATATGAATGCATTTTACGGACACGAGAGCCCGGAAAATTATCTCTTCTTACTCGCGCATTTGGGGGCGCAGTGCCCCATATGTACAATTAAGAAGGTGATATGGACCTTCCGGCTTCCCGTGACAAAGGACGAGACCAACATACAATGCATGCTAGAGATAAAATGCGGGAGTGACTTGATTCGCACTGATTTTTGGAGTAAAAACGTGGGATAAACTCATCTTATTCAAAAAGTTATAACTAGTCAAGATCTGAGCGACAATACAAACTTCCTAGCGGTTTCCAATCATATGGTCCATTAAGTCTATCATATGCTGACAATAGCTGAGAAGTCCGTGGATCTCCTCGGGGGCGGAGTAGGTGTCCGCCACTGCTTTGGCCTTGGCTAGCAATCGGGGAAGTTCTTGACTCCTATTCAAAGTAAGAGCAAATCAGTCCGTCCACATTGTTGCCTCTTGGTGCAATGAATCAATTACCCTTTCCCTTTTCGACGCACGAGCGGTGACCTTGTAGCGGATAGACGGGCCTACCTTCTTGGAGAAAAAAGGTGTGAAACCAGCCACACATAGAGAGCCAGTGCACAACAAACAATTCTTGCACTGCTCTTTTCACATCCCCGGTCGAACGTGTCATACATGGCCAAAATGGCGACGACCGAGCTTTCCTTGCCATGATGAAAGGCGAGGAAAGCGTCAATCGCTGCTAGGTCCACTAACCCTTCCATATTCGGAAAGAGGACAACTCCAAAGATCAAAAGCGGCAAGATGTCAATAAAAGAAAGCCCATTCGCCTTGATTTTCCAAGGCCTTTGCCCTTTCCTCCAAACACTTCCTTGATACTCCGACTACCCCATTCCTATTTTGCTTTACCTGGTTCAACTCTTGTGCTGAGATTTTCACTACCTTGGCAACTCTTGTCGTGGAGGGATAGAACCCAGAGAAAAGATATGGCTTCCTTCCTCCCAGTGGGCATCCCAGGATTTCTTTAAACTCTTTCACAGTCGGCACTAGCTGGAAGTCCTCGAATGTGAAGCACCTTAGGGGCTGGTCATAATACTGGGAAAGGGATGCAATCGGTTCCATGGAGACTTCTACCCTAGCTAGGTCCCAAATCTTACCATAGGCTTTGCGGAAGGCTTGCTGTTGAAGTTGACCCATTAATTGCCCCAACTCTCGTAAACTAGTGACCTCTAAGCTCTTGATTTTGACTTGATAGAACCTCTTTTTAAGCGAAGGCTTTTGACTTGATCCCATGTTTTACTAAAGTGAAATAAAATCTAGTGCGAATCAAAACTCTGACATCTATCATGGGTGGAATGGATGAATGCATGAAGAAATGCATATGACACAGATGCAATTTACGAATACAGGAGCCCGAGAAACTGTCTCCTTCTCAGATACAACGTCTAGGGGTAGCAAAGTGCCCCAACGTATGTATTTAAAACGGTGACACGGACCCTTCGTTGGTTTGTTTATAGAGGGGATCAAGACAGAACCCATGTGCGATGCATATGCGAAAGGCGCAACACGGGAATGTACATAATATGACAATACTCACTGAATATAAGTAAAAGGGTATATGACACTTATGCATGGCAGTGTGAAAAATGGCATGCAGCGTGTTTGCTCCGTGCCCCTATTTAAGGGACCTATAAGGGAGAGAGCTAACTAGGCTTTTAGTAATAACCCCCAAGGTAGTCATATCTCTTTTGATAGTTTCTAGAGGTATCATTCTCTTCGAAAAACATATTGCAGCAGTAGGGACTACTAGCAACAATAAGTTTTCAAAGAAAAAAGCTCTAGATGAGGGTTCACTGTAATCAAGCAAGTCGGAGACCTAGCATGACCACAGATTCACCTCCGCTCCTTATGTTCCCATGAACCCGGGTATAGGGCCCTTTTTCACTCACAGTGTGTGCAAATAGTGTTGGTGTTTGTGTGCATCAAATGAATAAATATTTACCCCATGCATACATTTTAAAACGCACTAAAAGCAACAAAGAGTTTATATACATAAGAACATAATGAAGGAAAACCAACAAAGGGATAAGTCACGGTAAAACATTGCACAAGATTAAATGGCCTAACTCTCTAAAAAACAGTCCCCAGTGGAGTCGCCAACTGTCGCAACCAACCCTTCGGCGGGAGGGCGACGCGTGACTCGCGGGATGCGTGTTCCACGAAAGGAATACGCGCGGAGTCGCCACCAACGTTTATTTGAGGAAAACGTCGGAAAAACCGGAAAAGACGCGATCTACGAACTTTTTAAGTGAAAGGTTCGGGAGTTGTATTTACGTACGGGGAAGGTATTAGCACCCCACACGTCCGTCCCAAGGGACGACAGCCTTTAATTGAATGTGCAAACATGACTTTGATTTTTTACGTTCCCTTTTATGTCCTTATATCCTTTATACCTTTTTTATATTTTTTCTTTTTTGTGGTCGACAAGGGTGTTTCCCTTTGCTCCTACGTATTGCTCAATTTGGGATGAGAAAATCAGACCTACGTAGTTCTTTCGGAACAAAGTGTTTGGTTAAGTTGTTTTTTTCTTTTTTGTAAAATATGTTTTTATTGAACAAAAGGTCATTTAAGGTGTTGGACCATTAAACGGTCTTTTGATTTTGAAAGATGAGAAACGTTAAGGCGTTGGACCATTAACGATCTCTTGTTTTTGAAAGGAGAGAAACATTAAGGCATTGGACCATTAACGACCTCTTGTTTTTGAAAGGAGAGAAACGTTAAGGCATTGGACCATTAACGATCTCTTGGGGTGGTCGACAAAAGCGGGGCTTTTGCTCCTACGTATCCTCAATTGCGATGAGGAAATCAGACCTACGTAGTTCTTGCAAAAGCGGTAAAGTCACATGTTGATTTTATGCTTTTGAACGGTCCATGTTAACCGATAAAAGCAAAGAGGACCGTTTAAGGCGCTGGACCTTAAAACGGTTTTTAGTGATTTTTCGGAAAAAAACTTGATTTGTGAGTTGATTTTAGTCTTAGTTTCACTTTGGTTTATTAATCAATTCATTCAAGGAAACTTCCAAAGAAAAACGTCCGATTGATTTTTTTATTATTTTATTCAAAGATATTTTGATTATTTTATTATTATTTTTCAAGATATTTTGATTATTTTATTATTATTTTACTTTTTTTGGTTTAACCGAGGTTATAGCGTGAACGATCGGTTAGATTTCGTTTTAACAATGATTAAACGAGATTACAACACAAATGATCGGTTGAAATTCATTTTATCATTTATTAGACGAGAAAACGGCTTAAATAAATGGTTAAAGCACGTTAAAAACGGAAGAAAAGAAAACTGAAAGTAAACGAAATTAAAGTGAAAGTAGACAAAACAAGAAATGAATTGAAAGTCTCGAATTCGAAAACTTACCCGTTGAAGAACGAAGAACGAACGAAGAACGGATGAAGAACGGTGAAGAACGATGAAGAATTTCCACAGAATCGCTTACGGAAGCGTTTCGGAAGCGCCTCGGCTTAGATTTTCTTCACGGAAACGATTTTTCCAAGCAAATTCGAAAGAGAGAGAGAAGTGCCAAAGGGGCTGAATATTTTGAAACAGCTCCCCCCTCCCCTATTTATAGAAAAAAAGGGAGGTGCTTGCCGCCCAAAGACTTAATGAAGAAGATTTCTAAGCGCACCCGAATTACTAAGTTCACCCCCCTTTTCGTATTTTACGGAAAAGTTACGGAAGCCTTACGGAACTGTTTTCGAATTTGATTTTCATCTTTTTTCTCTTCCCTTTCACCAATTTTAAGTGGAATATGCTTACCCAAGGTTTTCGGAAATTTTACGGAAGTATTACGGAAGCCGCGGAAGCCCCGAAAACCATTTTTCAAAAACGTGGAGGAGCTTGCCGCCCAGTTGCTTCCTCCTTAAGCAACCCAACTTCCAAAATGTTCTAGAAGGGCCTAGATTTGAATTGCTATTTACACCCCTATCTTGATAAGTTCACCCCCTTACCTTTTTTGGTGATTCTTTTTTTCGTAAAGTTACGGAAACTTACGAATCTCGTAACGATACTTGTTTTCTTTTCGTAATGTTACGGAACCTTGCGGATTACATAATCATCCCCCTTTTGACTTACGGAATGTTACGGAACCTCACTTAATTATGCAACGATGCTTCCATTTGATTTCCGGTGTGTCACGGAAACTTACGGATTGTGCATCAATATATTTTTTTTGGTTTTTCGGCATGTCCTGGAATTTCACAAATTGCCCAATGATGGATGTCAAGCACCTCACAAGGACCAAAGAAAGGTCGCATGTCATCAAGCAAAGGTCCCCGGACGAAATTAGGGTATGACAGGTTTGAATCCAGAATTGGGCTTGGGCTTGAATCCAGAATTGAGCTTGGACTTGAAGAGGGCAGACTATTTTATTCTACAAAATTAGATCTTATCTTATCTTATCTTTATCTTATCTTATCTAGATTTGAATTTCTCATCTAGATATTATTTGATCTAGATCTTATCTTATCTTATCTAGATTTGAATTTCTCATCTAGATATTATTTAATCTAGATCTTATCTTATCTTATCTAGATTTGATTTGATTTTACTTATGGGCTTGGATTTAAAACATATTTGTAAGCTTTGGGGCTGAAAAAAACTATATAACAGCACCAAGGTTCTAGTTTTGGGGACCCCCTCTCTCCCTCGCGGGAGACTCTCCCTCACCCCCTCTCTCCCTCGCGGGAGACTCTCTCTCTCTCCTCTCTCTCTTCTATTTTTCGTTTTTAGTTTTAGTCTCTCTTCTCTTTCTCTTTCTCTTTTATTTTCGTTTTTTTTACAATTCGAGTTCAGACTTTTAGTTTTATCAATAAAATTTCATTCTCTATTTGATTAATGGAAGGCTAAGTCCGCAGCGTTGTTTTCCCTTGAGGATCAAGCACAGTTCTCTTTGAGGTTCTATTATTACTGTTAAATTCTGTTTAGTTTTTCCTCTTCACTAATTGCTTTGAATTTGTTGCTTTTAATTCATGCATGCTTAGTGCTTGATTAATTGTCTCTGCGCTTAATTTACGTTCATGCTTAATGATCGTTTATGAGTAATTGGTGTATGTGATGCTTAATCACATAATGAATGCCTTATGCTGAATTTCGCTTAGTAATTTAATTTAGGGTTGGATTAAGTGGTTAAACTGATAAAGGATAAACTCTCGTAACCTAGGATAAGAGACTTGCTTGTGAATCAAGGGGAAGCAACGTGTTTTAATTCTGATATTTTCTAATTCACATATATTCGCTGTTTAATTTACAAAAGCAAACAACCCCCCCCCATCGTTACTGTTACTGTTACTGCAAGTATATTATGAACATTTGGCTTGTCACTGCTCGTTGGGAAACGACCTAGGATCACTTCCTAGTTACTACATTTTAATGTTTATTTGATTCGGGTACGGCCTCGATCAAACTTGTTTGATGTTTACCAAAAGCCAATTGAGTTGTCATGGGATGGGTCAAAATTTGAGATACCTAATGTGAAAGAAGGTCTTTTCATCGCACATGCAGATGTAACTGAAATTATTTTAGGTGACAAATGTTTGAACATATCTATACTACATCTATGTATGATGTAAGTAAATTCAGTTTAGTAGGTGATTGATTTATTAACTCATAATGAATATTCATTACAATATATGGTTAACAATATTTATGTGTAATGTTTCAAATAGGTTTATGAATAATTGGAGTACAAGCTTAGGTTATGGTTCACTTTATGGTTTCCTTGAGCCTCAGTCTATACACAATGCAAAGGACATGCATCAAGAATGTCAATATTACATTGAAACATGGGTTAAGGAATCACAACGACAAATGTACTTAGGACCTTACCTGAATCAATAAGTGAAAATAATGTTATGAAGTGGACTTTTTTTTATTATAAGTAGCTAACTATAGTTTTTCATGTTCAGGGCACATTGGCAACTTCTTGTTTTGTGTCCAGAGGACAATATTGTTGTTTGGTTATGTTCTTTGCGTAAGAAGCCTGATGTTAACATTAAGGCTACAGTTAACATGTAATTTTTCAAATTATAAGTCAATTAATGTATACCAATTGTAGCGTGTCAACACAATAATTTTTATGTTATATACATTCACATTATTTTGGAAACTAGTGCAATGAAGACATTAACTGCTACTTTGGAAGGAAAGCCAGACCAACCTGTACCTCGATGGGTTGAACCAAAGGTATGTCATTATTTCATCAATAGGTTTTTCAAATTAGTTCCATGTGTTACTTTGAAAGTACTAGTTTTGGTAGCTTGAGTTTCATATTGCATTTAGAGTCATGTTTAAACCAGAGGCTATGAGTGTGGATATTATGTCATGCATTGGATGTGGTGCATAGTGAGCGACAGTTTGAAGAATGAATGGAACAGGGTATGCACAATATAACAATTTTAATTGTTAGTTTGATATGAAATTCTAATTCAATGCTTCATGTAAGTAACTAATTTCATATTCATAATTTTGTAGTGGTTTTCATATGGAACAACGTTAGACAGTGTGGCAATGACAACACTTCACAAGAAATGGGCAACATATTTTCTACAAGTGAAAAACATGAAATTTAGATGACATAGGAACATTTTTGTTTCCAAGTTAACATTTTTATTGTTTACATTATAAACAATTATGGTCAGTTGACATTAAATTCAGTAGTAATATATATATATATATATATATATATATATATATATATATATATATATATATATATATATATATTTGTCTGCACCAAAGTCCTTGCACAATGATTTCTTGTGGCATAATACGCATCTTGCAGCACATTGTGATCCGAATTATGGTAGTCCTGTTGATTGCGCATCTCAGAATTAAGCACAAAAATCAGGTAGCACATCTATAGTCAATAGTTTTGTGTAATTATTTATACTTGTTATATGTTTTGGTCAAATGTTAAACTAATCAATTGTTTTTTTGTTTACTAAAATGTGGTTGGTGCATGATAATTCCAAATTCCAATGGTAGTGTGGCTTACTTTTGCTTCTTCGATGGTAAGGACTGCTCAACTACCAAATAATGTAATAGAAAATGTTTCGTGACTTCCATTTATAGAAATCACATTCGATGACATTAAATTCAGTCTAGTGTATGTGCTATTGTATCTCTAAAAAATGAAGTTTAAAGTACTAATATTGCTACTCGGCCCAAAAATAAATGGTGCTCTGAAAGCTAGGGAGTCTTTTTCTTCTTCAGGTCAGTGCCAAGGTACAAGCCCTGCATGTAGTCTAAATGTTTGCTGCTCAGATATTCAAACTACACCAATTGTTGCTTTACAACAAAGCTCATCTAAGTATGCAACACCTTTTATGAGTGGGTGTCCTTGTGTGTTCTACATGGGAAAAAGTGAGTGCTAGAAGCATATATTTTTAGATTATAGTCCTTTTTGTTGATTAGTATGCTTCAGACATTTGACTAATGTAAAACGATCATTTTTTTAGCAGTAATGACATGCTCTAATTTATATTTTGAAATGAATTAAATATTCTCTATATTTCTATAGATGAAAGTAAAAATCCCCACCTCAAGAGATATTACTAAAGTTGTATAAGGATCAAAAGTTGAAGGAATTGTCACAAGAGTGTTGTAAGTTTGTATTTAAGCTTGGTTTGTCTAAACTTCAATGTTCCTTTTTCATGAATGGCCTTGTTATCGATCCCAGTGAGGTAATGATTTTTTGAACATTTTCCACTGAGGTAATGTGTATTATGTCATGTGCAAGCAAGTCTGATTGAACATTTTTCTGCTACTACTCTTGTTGTGATTGGATGAGACAAACCAAAGCATTGCCCTCGTGTTATGGATGGGGGCCTTAAATAAATTTTTCCTTTTAGGTGTTATTTCCATTTCAGTTCTATCATATTGATCCCATAAACTTCCATAGAAAACAAAATAATACTAAGCTACTACATATTACAAGTAGAGTAAAAGGCTCATTAGTTGTTTGAGTTTCTAAAGTTTGGGATGGCTTCAAGAACTATAAAGTGAAAGGCTAAGGTTGAGTCATGAGCTTTTCAGCTTGACATATCAAACAGAAATGACTTAAAATGTTTGTCAAGACTTCAGTGTTTAATGTCTCATGAATAATTTAAACTTTCACAACATTGAAGATTCATTTTCCATTAATAACTTTGTTGTATGTCCTTTGGCCTTTGGAAATGGTATTGCATTTTTCCACGAGTAGCAAATTTATATACTTTTCACTTGTGAACTTATAAGTTTTCTAAGTCATAATATATTAAAAAATGTTACGTTGCAAGTAGAGAGTACAATATTGAGAACTTTCTGCTCCAAGAAGAAGGGTTTTTTTTATCGTGACAGTCATCACGTCCCCATGTGTCAAGGTAATCAAAATTACCACTGTATTCAGCAATAATCGTCATATCCTTGCTTAGCTCATTAGCCTCAACATTATAGCTACATCACAGAATCAAGAAAAAATCCACTAATGATTAAGGTACCATAGGTTGATTTCCTACTTCATGGTGATGAGTTCAAGATGGGTACCCTTCACGTCAATCATAAACAACCATAAAGGGAGGGAATTCGCCTCTTTTAGACAAAGCAATGCATTGTTCTAAGGTCCCCATGTCTTCCTTGGAAAGAGTCTAACAGGAAATACTAAAAAACACTATCAAATAAGAACACAATGGTGGAGATGTGCATGCTAATTAATTAGCGTGTTTGTTACAGGTTCATTTGTAGGGGTAAAAACTCTACAAGAAAATAATCAGTTGAAACCTGAATGCCGCCATTTTCAAGTGAGGCTTGTTTTTCAGATCTAGGAGCCATTCCAAGCAAGTATGCGAGGTGATCACTGAATTCCATATTTAAGGTTGTTAAAGAAGAAGCAAGAAAACAAACATGAACTTAGAACTATTTACCAGTGTAGGAAAACAAAAGCATACAAGGTGTATATAAACATTAGGAGGTTCATATAACTTTTGAATTAAATGGGGTATCAAGGCATTCTCATACAAAGCCAAGGGAATTTAGACTTCTCTACAAGCATAAAGGTGTATACATGCTAAACAAGTGAATGTCAAAAAAATTTGCAAAGACATAATTTCAAGTGAAGATTATCAATTTTACTATTTAAGAACCCCATGGAAAAAAAAAGACAACAATAATGACTGCTAAGCCACAATGTATATGATTGACCTCCTTTGCCTTCAAACAACAGATTAGGTTTCATGGAGACATTCCATGAGACAAATTGCATCAAAATATGCATGCTTACAAAATGCAACCTAGCAGCCGCCTTACACATAATTTTCAAATTGCCATGCAACTCAAATTAAAATGCAGCCCTAATGATGATTCTCCTGCAAATGTTGAAGCTACCGTAAGTTTGATAATTTTTTACTTAGTTGATTTGTTCTATTGCAACCTACTTGTCTTCCCTACTTATTTTTATCCTACATAAGACAATGCAAGCATGACTATTATTAGAGGCTGCTGAATTGTCATTAACTAAGTAGTTCAATGGATTGTCTATTATATTCATTTTTATCCTATGCTTTCTTAGATACCTGAGCTTCATTGCTAGTTGGTGTAAGTCGTGAGATATTGAATGCTGAAATATTATGGCCTTGTATAGTAGTTCTCCAATTATTAACAGAACAGAGCAAAAGATAGAGTTTCCTTCTCCAAGTATGAATGACTTCCAAGTTCCATGAGTTACTAAATAGATAATGAGAACAACACAAACCAAGCCTTTTAGACTTGACAAAATTGAACTCAACTTGTCATTGACTAGATTGGTTTAATTCAGATTCAGAAGAAATTGCAATTTTGTTTGCCTAAAAAAAACGGAAGCCCAGACAAGTAATCTGATACAACCTAAACTCTAGCAATGTGGTATTCAATATTCTGAGAAGAGGACCTCATTGGGGAGAATTCCGAGTAATGTGAAGAAAATGATAAGTGCCTTTGAAGGTGGATTGGGTCAGGTATAGTAAGTGTTGTGATTTCTCTATAAATGTGGAACTTCTTAAAACAGGATAAGAGACCTCAGATTAAACCACCTCCAACAAAACAACGAGAAAGTTCAATTGAAAGAAGAGATTTCACTATAAATGTGTACAGGTATAGACAGTTCTGGATTTGCACTACCTTAATATTTGTAGCAACATCTATTGGCACACTTTTGACATATAGCTCACAAATTGAAGGACCAGGAATGGAACTATGACATAAATCTGGTGACTTGGTTTGCTATCTTGTTCTATGGTTATGTCACCATTGTTCCTCTTTGTTTATAGTGGTAAAGGAAGAAGAGGTTGTGAGTTTAAATCCCCCGCTAACAAAACACTGACAATATTAACAACAAACATTTTTTGTTAAAAAAGAATATGAAATTTAACATTTTCCTTTGTTTTGTGCAGTGTATGTCTGTTGTGACATTGGAGATATTCAGATGGATGGTTGTTGGTGTGGTTGGGTTCATGTTAGCAACTTTTGTGGCACTTAACCTCCGAGAACATATTATGTCAAGAGGTCAAAGATGGGTTTACATAGTTGCTAGCATTTTTCTATTGCAGTTGGTTGTAGTTGTTGCATTAAAGGTTTGCCTCTTCACAGTAACAGTATGAGAGGAAAGTAGTATTATCATCATTCAGCATCAATGAATTGTAGATAACAAAGAGAGAAATTGTTGTTGTTTTAAATTTTGTTATATAATTTGTAGGTGAAATGCGATTATCAGATTAAACTGTCATTTAATTCATTAATGGCAATATAAAGGCAAATAAAAATAGTTTGTACATTGGATACCTACAGGCAAATGTTGGAACTAGAACTGAGGAGGGCCAGTATGAAAAGATATGGGAAACTAAAGAATCAAAGCTCAATACTTCTGATAATAATGGAGATGAAAATTCTAGAGGACCATTTAATCAGGTTATAATCTACTTTTAATTCAAAGAATCACTATTTTCATATTTGCATCACTGCCCTAGAGTAAGCAATGAGTTTCTATAAAAATGTTGCATTTATCTATCTTGTCTAACAATATTGATGCTCAGTCTGAAATAGAAATAAGAAAAGGTTGCTATATCTCATGTATTGTACAATGGGCATTAGGATATTGTTAAATAATATGCTTATATGTCCTTTTCCACATCTTAACCTTTCAGGTAGTAAAAGTTGCAATCATTATAGGATTTGGATTAATTGTTATCCTAACCAAACAAAGAAAAAGAAGGTATGAACATATTAGGCAATTTCCTACTTATATTTATTTACTTTTATCCTGTTAATTATATGATAGCATGCATTAACCTCCTTGTTAAAGAATCAAATGCACTTGAAAACTGTAACAATGTAAACCTTGCACATCTGTTTAATTATCTATTGCCTATTAATTTTCATGTGATATTTCGTTGGTGTTGATTTGACATTAAGATGATTTCATTCCAAGAGAAGTTTAATTTTCATGGCCACACAAGTCTTTCTAGGAATAATTTTCTGATTTATTTCGACATGCATTATTCCTCTAGGGCTCTAACAGTAATACTACAATGATTCTATTAAGCAATAATTCTATGGACACTACCTCTTAGTATACAAAACCCTAAGGCCATTATGTCCTAACTAGTTTATAAATATTTTGGTACCTTTTTTTATCAGCAATAGTTTGGTATGTATGTGTAGGATATTCATTTAATGAGATTCAAATGTTATTTAAGGACACTTGAAAATTCGTATGCTACATCATTCATTTGAATGTAAAGAAAGATGTGTAAAAGCATGTCTTGTATCTAATAGACTTATCCTATAGACTAGAATAGCTAGATTATTAAAACCTTTATCATTTATTGTACTCCAAATTTGACCTTGTGGGAAATTTGCTATTGGCATCAGTTGCCTCTCGCATTCCAAAATACTAACAAGTTTTCTTTAGATGGTCATGTGGATTTTAGTTTTTACCCCGGTGTGAATTCTTAAGAGTCTCAATGTGACAATCACCCCGACACCTTTGCTGCATTTGCTGGCCCAATTTATATGACAATTGTTTCTAGTTATGCCAGCATGGTCCAAATTGTTCTCCTTCTTCTTTTTTGTATGTAGGGAAATTCTAATAGAAATTAAGCAAGAATTATGGACTTAGGTTTAAAATCATCCTAGAAAGGTAGATTTAGATAATCATAGCAACAATGGACTTAGGTTTGAAATCATCCTACAAAGGTAGATTTAGATAATCATAGCAACAATCCCTACTAAAAAAAATATTTTCAACATCGATGTTAACAAAAGGGCGGTGGTATTTTTGTAAATAAATTGATTTTATTAACATCGGTTTTTGAAAAAATTGATGTTAATGTGACGATGTTAACATTGATTTTGTAAAAAAACCGATGTTAATCATTTAACAAATATACACAACATTGGTTATTGAAAAACCGATGTTGTCACTTTTTCTAAAAACTCTTTTACCCACTTACGCGCTACCTTATTCTTCTTTGAAACCCTATCCCCTAAAACCTCTTGAGCTCCCCTCCAAGCGTCTTCTCTTTTCCCTTCCCACCACTCTCTTCATCTCACACTTCTCCACTACCCTAACCTCAGCCATGGGGCCTCAAAATCAACATAGAACAAGTACTCAAAGTGCTTTGTTGTTCCCACGTTCGCGTCATCCACGAGCCTAATCGGACAGTTCCGATGCGGCCATGACTTAATTTTCGTTACACTGATGTTGTGGAATGCGAACACGGAAAGCATTCTAAAGAACACAGAATGATAGAGGTTGTTTCTCAAACAATGCTCCTCAAACTAATTAGTTTTTTCCTTAGTAAAAACCCTAAACCCGAATCATGTTATAAACAGGCATACATAAATGAATTGAAGAATAAAGTCTCGCTCCTAGAAGAGGAAAATGAAAGGCTAAGGAAACAAAAGGTTATATTCATCTTTGATGTTCTAATTTAATTGCCTTAAGTGTGCTTTGCTATTAATTGAAATTCCTGCATATACCTTCAGTCCTAAAATTGAGTAGTTTCTCTTTTTCCAAAGTATATTTTCAGAATAATTAAGAGACTAGACAATCTTAGTTTCAAATATTATTTTATGCCTTTTGTAGAGATAGGAAACTCTACATATTATAATTCGTTAATCAAGACCTGAATTAACAATTATTAAGAAATTGTCTTTGACCATGAAATAATTTTACTCAATTTCCTTAAGACCATACTTTACTTACACTTAGTAGCTGTAGTTGGTTGATTTTTTCTTATGTGGCTTGGGAATTAAATCAAATATT
The DNA here is from genome assembly GCF_004193775.1 of Glycine soja. Classification (NCBI taxonomy): domain Eukaryota; kingdom Viridiplantae; phylum Streptophyta; class Magnoliopsida; order Fabales; family Fabaceae; genus Glycine; species Glycine soja. The sequence goes on along the minus strand of NC_041002.1, from coordinate 30,558,041 downwards.
TGAATTCCATTAACAACTTCTTTGTTGTGTGAGTTTATAGTCTATAAGTGTATGATTTTGGTAGTTGGAAACTTGTAATTAATCTTCAGAAACTTCTTATCATACAGTATGGTGTGTTGATGGAAAAGAAAATTCAATAAACACTTAAACAGAAAATTGCTCATTTTTTAATTTTTATGGGAGAAAATGTTATTAGACAAAAATTCTAAATTAAGGGGAACTGGAGGAGAAAGATCTCTCCTTTGTTTGAAACTAGTTTATCTCTAGTTTCTTCTTTGTTTTAATAATGAGGTAAATTTATTTTTCCTTTTATCTATTTTGTTTTATCCGTTCATTTCCATTATGCTTTTTAGATGTGCAGATGCATTTCAATCATTTTAACATGTTTCTTACTCTTGGCCCCTTGCAAAAGATTAAGCATTGAGACATAGTAGATTAGTATAAATACTTTGGTATAACTGTTTAGATATTTTGAATGGTAGGATGATATATTCACATGATTGTTTGATATTTTCTTTTCTACATTATCAATCAAGACAAAAGGCACCTCTTTCCTTCCCATTTTTGCATTATCCTTCTGTTTTAGGATATTTGTAGAAACAACTTGTATTTGTTGACTGTGATGCACCATGATTTTACAACTGTCATTTATATGTATTTTGTACATCGTGGATTGACTCTATGCTGGCTAACATTATAAATATCTGACTTCATTTATATTTAAGGATTTAGAGTTTGATGAATTTTAATTTATAATCGATAAATCTAGTAATCAAATGAATTTTACTTTTTTGTATATATGTCATCCAAGTCTGGAATATTGAGTGACATGAGAATGGAAGAATTAGCAACCCTACTTATATTTTTTAACTAAACTAAACTACTTTGTCATATATTGGCTTAGGTTGATTGCACTTCTTCTGTGAACAACCTAAATTATAGGTTATTGCAAATCATTGATATATTTGTTTGGGTTTGTATCCCTTGGATTATGTAATTTTGGGGTTAGTTTGGACTCTCGTAATTGATTCTTCTATATTGGAATGAAATGGGAAAGTATTTGGTATATTGGAGTAAAATAGGAATGCACTTTGATCAACGTAATATCCTAGATATACTTTGTTAAGATTAGTTTATATTATAGTTGTACCATTTTTCTCCTCTTTGGTTTTTTGGGTAAATCCTTTTTGGATGGTACTAGAGCTGTGCAATGGGATACGTCTTTATGAAGAGCATTAAATATGACAACAAGAACAACATTACTTGAGATTTAGAGGTATGAGCATCTTAAAAAAACTGTAGTGGTGTGTATGATCAATATTACTTGAGATGGACATTTAGCACATAATAGGATTTGGACTGATCTTGGGGCTCTTATATTTTCTTGGGACAGGGATGGAGGATTGAGAGGGCTATTTACAAGTGTTGCTCCCCGTGTAGGCCGCACTAGTCTATCAATTGGGATAGTTGTCTCTTTTTATGAAGTTGTCAAGTATGTCTTGTACCTTAGATATCCCACTTCATAGTGCTTGCATTTTTACTTTTTTACTCGAGGCTTTTAACTACATTTGTAAAGGTTAGCATAGTAATGAATTACATCAAAGACAACAATTTCTCTTGCCCAGAAATTTACGCTTAACTAATTACATCATAAAATAATAGCTTATTTGCTAGATCCAACTCTCTTTGGTAAAAAATACTTACAATTTTTTATATAATCAAGAGAAAGGTAAAAAGAGAAGAGAAAGAAAATTACTTTTTTTATAAGTCTACATGTGTTTCTTTTAGTTTAGCCCAATAAATAACATGAGATATTACCAAGATACATAAGAAATATACTATATATAGTTTTTATTTCTTTTAGGAGAATATACTAGTAATACTTAAACCTAGCTTAATTAGCTTTAGCTTCGTTCTATATAGTGTCTGACTATACTTAATAGTCAATTGTGGTAGTGAAGAATCTCACATAAGTAATTTTTTTTTTAACAATTACCAACTTCATGATTAATACACGTCGCCAATGTACAAGATCAAATTTCAAGCTAATGTTGATACATTGTGTTGTGAATTTCATGTCAATAGCAGTGGGTGACAAAAGTTGCAGCTACTGCCCTGCACTTTAAATTGCCCTTAAAATAATGAAATTAAGGTGCTAAGAGGTATGGTTAGTGTTACAAAGGTTATAAAAGGATTCCTTAGTCTATTGGTGATTAAATAATGTATAAAAAGCCATGTTGGGCTCACCACACAATTGAGGTTCTTGACATTTGAAAATATCACAAAGTTAGAAATTAATTAATAATTTAGTGAAACTAAATTACCAAAAAATCAAAAGAAATTAGTAATTAAACAATAATTTTGGTATGGTAACTAATAAAATGACAATCTTGACTATTCTTAGATTAAGATATTTGGACTATTTGGAATATGATTATGCATGGATGTTATGTGTTTATGAAAATAATTTACCACTTGAGTAAGTGTCTTTGGTTTTGGTGCAGTAATTTTATAATATATGACAATATTATTGGTATTTTGATGTGTAACTCTCATAAACATGATGTAATCAAGAGGAAATTATACTTGCATGAAAATGCGATAGAAACAAGGCAAGAAGGAATTGGTGCTCCCAAGGTAAAAAAAAAATACTATTATGTTTGTTTTGACAGTTTTATTTTTTAGCCTAGTTCATGCCTTAACATTTGACCTAAATGAAAAAAAAATATACGAAGAGAGGATTCGTGACCTCTAGGTGGAAAATAAAGCATATAAGGTTAATTTTGAATTTTATCAATTTATTGTTGGCTATAGGATCTGATTTCGTAGATAATTTTATTCATAAGAATTTGAACGAGTTTAAATTCACTATTTGCATTTATTTAGTTGGGTATAGCATTTTATATTAGAATAACATTAATATAATTTTTGTAAGTTACTTATGGTTGGTTCATTGTAAAAACAAATAAAATATTTTAAAAATTTACAAAAAAATAACATCGGTTGGTCTAAAACCGATGTAGAAAGTGCATTTACAACATCGGTTATGGCCAAAACCGATGTTGTAAAGGCACTTTCTACATCGGTTTTGGCCAAAACTAATGTCATAAGCACATTTAAAAACCGATGTTGTATATGAATTTCAACATCAGTTTTCACAGAACCGATATAGAAAGTGTTTCAAAATACACAATTCAACATCGGTTTTTCCTAAAAATTGATTTTGTTTTTTGCACTACAATATCGATTTTTATAAAAATCGATGTTGTTTTTTGCATGATAGCATCGGGTTTTAGAAAATCCGATGTTGTGAGTGCACCACAACATCGGTTTTTAACAAAACCAATGTTGGTTTTTGCATAATTTACATTTTTAGTTTATTTCTTATAATACAACATCGGTTTTCTTAAAAATCGATGTCGTATAGTGTATTTTAACATTGGTTTTGATAACCGATGTTAACGTTGATACTTTTAACATCGGTTCAAAATCAATGTTAAATGTCAAAAATAACCAATGTTAATAGTGTTTTTTCTAGTAGTGAATCCTAGATGTTTGAATCTTTCCTTTCTAACATCCATTTTGGCAAAAAGATTTGTACACTAAGTTGTTTTAACAAATTATGCTCCAATTGACTAAGAACTTCTAACTGCCTATATGTCGTCTGTATTATGTAGTAATGGAGAGGGGCAAAAGAATGCATTTAACTTTCTAAATTTACCAGAATGAAGTAGAAGATTTCCTGAGAATTAGTTCAACAAATCTTAATTCTCAAATTCTTCATTTGTTGAAGCATGCACAACCATCTGCAGGCTACAATCAAGTTAACAACTTTTCAAGTTTTAGATAATTGTCCAAATTTTAATGCAACCATCAGTTGAACCTCTAACATTTCTCACACTGGTGCATCCTTAGAAACTAAGTATGTTACAAATGTAGCATAAACATTAATATTCAATTACATTGAGAGGCTTAACGAAAGTTAGGTTCATTTTCCAATTGTATGTAGTAAATTAAAACTTTGTAACATTGTTCTTTTATTGCTTCAATGTGCAATAAATTGGAGAAAATCTATAAAGTGTTTTTAAGGATTATAGCAACTAATTAACTTGTGTTTTTTTATCAGATACATTATTATTGCTGGTTGATTGGGTTAATGAACAGCTCGACATATAAAGGGCTTTCTTTTGTTACAAATGACTCAAAAACCTGGACATTTTAGAAATTATATTAGCTAACAATGAAAACAAAAATGGTCATTTAAAAAAAACACTTACAAAGACGGTTTTGTCGAAAACCGTCTTAGAATCTACCACATTTTAATACGGCCTCATTTTGAAGATCATCTTAGAATGTGTCACATTCTAAGATGGCTCGGTGTCGAAAACCGTCTTAGATGTGTTTTGTTTCCGTAGCAATGATTATATTTCAACCCCAAAATAATGTACTTTGATGTTATTTTTGTATGTTTTGTTTTTGATTTCTGTTGAATATTTTTTTTATTACAATGGCAACCACACAATGAGTTGGAGACATGTTTTTTTTGGTAGTGGAATCTTGAACTGGGTGGTAAGTGTAAGCTGCCGGATGGTATTTGTACATTTGAGCATCGAAAGTGAGGCATTGCCTGAAGGATTTATTGCTAGAATATCTAACTTGGAAATGTAGCCCTTATGGGACTCTGGTAGAGATAATGTATGTGAAATGTGTCCTTAATTCTACTCCTTCATTTATTCTACAGAAATTCACTTAAGACTCTTATAGGGTTAATATTATGCATCACAAAATAAAATGTTTCTAATCAACTGTACAATTATACCCATCTGTGAAATATTTTGTTTCTACTAAAATTTGTTAATTGGAGTTTGATCTTGAACCGGTAAACTGATATGTTCAGTTAATTTTATAGCTTCATGTTTTGACTTCTATTGTATATATTAACGATATAAAGTTGGTGTATGGACATGTTGGAATATGATTAATAAGTAACTTCATAAGTTGAGTTTGGCTCTTGATTTTGCATTAAGTAAAGGATATTAAAAGCTAGGGGTTCATATGCTTTTATTTCCACTTACTTCCTGACTCTTCTTTATTTTCTAGAATGTGTTAATTGTAATGGTAAAAATTACACTCCTTTACATATATTTCATTTTTTAAAACGTGTCTTCCTGTTCTGGGAGAATGGAAGTGTGCCCAATGATGATGATGTAAGCTCCATTGGAGCTTGTAGGCATAGGATCTTCTTCATCAATGGATTCCTTTTCTTCTTGGAAGATGAATGGCAGCGGAATGGAGAAGGAAGAGATAGAGGAGACGCCACTTCAAGGAGATGAGTCTAGAAGAAGCTCACCGCCATAGGAGGCCATGGATAAGAGTTTGGAGGAAGAAGGAGATGAATGAAAGGAGAGGAAGAGAAGAGCATGAAATTTTATGCTCTAAAAGAGTTCTGAAATTTGAAGTTTAATATTCAAATGCTCAAAGTTGAAAAAAATGCACACACATGACCTCTATTTATAGCCTAAGTGTCACACAAAATTGGAGGGAAATTTGAATTTCAATTCAAATTTCACTTGAATTTGAAATTGAATTTGTGGAGCCAAAATTTCACTAATTATGATTAGTGAATTTTAGTTATGGTTCAGCCCAATAATCCAAGATCAATTCCAAGATTCTCCACTAAGTGTGCTTAGGTGTCATGAGGCATGTAAAGCGTGAAGGACATGCACAAAGTGTGATTATATGATGTGGCAATGAGGTGTAGTAAGCAAATGCTCACCTCCCCCTCTAAAATTTAATTGGATTGGGCTTCTACCAATTCAATTAAATTTATTTCCAACCACACACATCAAATATTAACTTAGTGCATGTGAAATTACAAAACTGCCCCTAATACAAAAACTAGTCTAGGTGTCCTAAAATACAAGGGCTAAAAAATCCTATATTTCTAGGGTACCCTACCTACATTATGGAGCCCTAAATACAAGAATCAAATATAATGATATCCTAGTCTAATTTGTACAAAGATAATTGGACCCAACCTTGGCCCATGGGCTCAAAAATCTACCCTGAGGTTCATGAGAACCCTAGGGCCTTCTTCAGCAGCTCTAGTCCAATCCTCTTGGAGCCTATTGCTCATGGCTCTAGTGGCTGGTCCCTTCCTAGGGAGGATTGCATCATATGAGGTGTTGCTGAAAGAAAATGATGACTTGCACCTTTTGAACTATTGTATTTGCTTTGTAAATTGGCAGATTGTGCAATATATTTGTAAATTGTATTTGTTCTGCCATTTTTGTAATATATTTCGTGGTTTCTGAATTTCTCTTCTTTTTTTCGTGGTTAAATCAAAGTTTGTGCCGTGTTATTATTTATTTTATTTGAAGCTTTTATTGTGTAGTTGGCTTCTTAGCTCTCGGATAATGCTAAGATACTTGTATATAGCATTTGGGTCAATGTGAATGTGATCATATCACACTATCTCAATGGAATTTGCACTTTCTCCCTGTTATGCTTGTCCCTTGTTCTAGATTTTTTGGTTGCTCGAGTCACTCATATCATATTTTTTCCTTGTTGCACAAGTATAACTCAATGGGTTTTTAGTGGAATTAATCTTGGGGTCAAATTAATGGAGGTAAGTAATTAAGCACATGATGATATATATATATATATATATATATATATATATATATATATATATATATATATATATATATATATAAATTCTACTTACTAGATAAAAAAATTATATTTTATTTAATTACTTTAGATAGATGATTTTATTTATTGAGATTATTGTTTCATTACTTTAAGTATTTCTTTTACTTGATAGTAATTATTCAATAATAATTTGAATATAATATTTTGTACTGTTTGGATTGGTTTTGTTTTCAATTTGTAGGTTTTGGTTAATTAACAAAAGACAATATTTAAGAAAAATTCAAAAACAACCGATGTTGTAAGTTGCATTACAACATCGATTCTTCCAAAATCGATGTTATAAGGTGCATTACAACATCGATTCTTCCAAAATCAATGTTATAAGGTGCATTACATCATCAATTTTGACTAAAACTAATGTTGTAATGCACCTTACAACATTAGTTATACAACTTAAAATATCAATTTTGGTCAAAATGATGTTGTAAGGTAAACAACAACATTGGGTTTTGTCAAAACTGATATTGTTTTTTTTTTTTTGTATATTTGTTATTATACAACATCGATTTTCATAAAAATCGATGTTGTATTGTGTATTTTAATATCGATTTTTTCATAATCAATGTTAACATTAATACTTTTAACGTTGGTATGTAGTTTCAACATCGGTTTAAAATCGATGTTGAATGTCCAAAATCAATGATATTAAAAGCACTTTTTCTAGTAGTGAATCATGTTATCTGATATCCGTTAATTTTTTACAATAAAGTCACCCTTGCATTTTTGCACCGAGTGGTTGGTGTCTATGATGATCTTGGACTTTCATTCATGGGAGCATATGAGAAGCAATAGGTGTCTTTGGAGGTAGGTCTTTGGTTGGAGCCACCAAGCCAACATGATAATATTGAAAAGTCTTTTATGAGAGTTGTGTTTTGTTATCAAACTCTTCCTTAGTTGGTTCCTTGATGTTTTGATTGGGCATATAAATTTCACGTTTAATACATGTAAAAACTGAATTGTACAATGACATGTGAATGATATATGGTGGTTTAATATATATATATATATATATATATATATATATATATATATATATATATATATATATATATATATATATATACATGTTGATGCGTCATTTGGTGAATATATATCGCAAAAAATTTATCACTATTTTTATAATCAAATTAATAGAACTTTCACTTAAAATTAAAATTTCACGTTTTAGAATAATGATATCATAGAGACGAGACGAGTTGTTACAAACACAGATACACGACTCAGCATAACAAAAGAGAATTACTATCGTACCCTCACACAAGTATAATTTTTTTTTTTTGGTTAGGAAACACAATTCAGAAAACATTTTTCTTGTAAAGGTCCAACCAAGTTTCATTTAGTGAATAAATAAACTGTGTTAATGACCACATTCTATCTCCTAATTTTAATTTTAATTACATATGTTTCTAGGTTAAAAAGAACTATTTCTCTAACTAGCAGTAAAACTGTGAAAACCACCAAGAAAATGAATGAAGGAGATAAAAAATCCAATAAAATTTCAAATGAATTGAAGAAGAAAAGTTGGCTATCACGTGACTACATTGTACGTACCCATCTTATTATTCGTAAACGACTTTAAAATCTGGGGACCATGATAATTGTAGGCTTGGTTGTATCCATTTTATGGCCTCACATTAAAGATTACATTTGGCACCATATATTTAATATTTGGGGACCATCTCCGCTCACATGTAAAACGCGTGTTCATTGGCCTACATAAGGTAAATTTAGGGAGGCAATTCAATTGAGTTCTATCTATTGAAAACAATTTCTAGTTTGTTTGATTAATTTAAAAGTCGGTGTAATGTAAAATTCATTATCTTATTAAAAAATCACTTTAAGATTAAATTTATCCTAAATAATATAATATCTTCAAAATTAAGATAATTAGAATTATTTTATATCATAATTAAGGAAAAGATCTTTAATAGGGATAAGAAAGAGAGAAGGTAATATAAAAAAATGGAGGAATTTTAAGAAGACAATAATATATATGCTTATCCAAATTAATAATGTTTTGCAACAATTTTTTTTATAGCTTGTGTTTTAAAATTCTACTTTAAGTAGTATTTTATAAAAATATTAACTTTTAACTTTATATATTTTAGTTTTACTCTTTTCTACATAAAGTAAGAGTTTTTTTTTCTCTTCAAATCATACGTATGATTTTATTATTTTTACCGTATTTTATACATAAAGTAGGATTTCATATTTTTACCCTTATATTAGATATGATATTGATAATGATAAATAGAATTATTTATTTTTTTATATCTTTATGGATATTTTTATATTTAACTATTTAAAATATTTATTTTATTATTCTAGCATTACCCAAAATATATTTTATTCAATTAAGTTTATATAAAAATACTATACAAGCATGTTCATATTTTTTCATTTTATATTTATCAATTACTTTAATAAGTAATTTAATCAAGTAGTTATAATTCAATTAGCTAGTTTAATCGCTTTCAGCTACAACAACCACTAACTCTTTGCTATTAGTAAGCTTTTTTATTTTTAGCTAGTTTTTCCCTTACTTTTGCCAAACATAGTTATTAACAAATGACCAAATATTTGAATTTTTCATACATGATCCCATAGATAATATCAAAATATTTAATGATTGAATTGATAAATTTTTATCATACAAAAAGTTATTAAGTGGTACAAGTGCAAATGTTTGACATCCAATGTTAATTGCGAACAAGAAAAAATATACTAGAGGGAGGGTTGAATAGTGCGTATGTAATTTTAAAAGTTTTTTCAAAAACCTTTTCATGAAGCTTAGATGAAAAAAAAAAAATCGTAAAGCTTTTTTCCCAGGAAAACATGAAGGATAGACAAAAGCTAGAACACAAGTTTTATACTTGTTTAATCAACTTGAGCAATGTACAGTTATCTTTCAACCTTAAAAGAATTTCACTAACATAAATAAGATTACAAACAAGTATTCTATCACTTCTAGTTACATAGAATATTCTCTGTGTTATTTTTGACTACAAATACAAACAATATCTTCCCTTGAAACGGTAAACTCGAGTGTTCATTAAAATGACACTATTGCTAGCTTTAACAGACAACAAAGTGTATGAAGATTACAAAGATCAACTCTCAAAGAAAAGATAAGAAAGTAGTACAAGTATTAATAGCATTGCAAAGTAAAGGATAGATCCTTTATGCAAAACTTGATAATATTTGATTAGATACTAAATTATTTATCATTTTGAAATAGGTTCCTAGATTATTATTAATATTATTATGTCTATAAATAGATTATTTATACAAAACTTGTTTTGTTTCTGGTCAGCACGTCTATAAAATAGATGCTTCCAACGTTGTTTATTCACACAACTGAACAAGATAAGCTATCCATAGCAGCCAAAGAAATGAAGAGTACCTTGTTCGCCCTCTTTCTACTTTGTGCCCTCACCTCTTACCTACCTTCAGCCACCGCTGGTGATGTGGTCGACACTGATGGTAATCCTGTTGAAAATGGAGGCACATACTTTGTGTTGCCAACTATAATATTAAACGGCGGTGGAATAGAATATGCCACATTTGGAAATGAAACTTGCCCTGTCACTGTTGCGCAATCTCGCGATCAGTTCTGCAAGGGCTTTCCGATAACCATTTCATCCCCAGCCCGAATCCGTCACATCAGCGAAGGCCTTAGTTTGAACATTGGGTTCACTTTCGCATCCCCGTGTTCCCCCGCTTCTGAGTGGACCATTGTGAAGGATCAACCAGAAGGACTCGCTGTTAAACTCACTGGGTTTAAAAATACAGTGCCCGGTGTGTTTACATTGAAGAGAGTTCCCGCCGATGAAATTATCGGCTACAACATCTTGTTCTGTCCTCTTGATAATAACCCATGTGGGTATGTTGCGGTTCATTTCGACCAATTCCGAAACAGGCGTTTGGTGGTGTCTGAGGTTCAGGAGGATGGGTTATGGGTTATGTTTCAGAAACTTTCATATGCATCAGGATTAACTCTTTCATCTGCATGAAGCACCCCTTGCCCTCAAAAGTCATATATGTACTTTCACGTAGTGAGAGACATGAGTGAGACTAAATAAATGCTTCATGCTGTATTCAATTATTGCAAGTCTAAATAAAATAATCGAAGTTTATGTCTTCGGCGTGTATATATATATCTTCTAATTCAGTTTAATTTATACCTTCTCGGAAGCTATTGGTCTGCCAGGTCTGGTATGCATTTTTCCCTCTATACATAGGAGACGATCCAATAAAATTCTTGAAAAGAAATTGAAATTTGGAATATCCATATAATTTCTGAAAAGCATGGAGATATATTAAATTATTAATGCTACTAACTCTAACTTCCTATTTCGGCTTCGATGACTCAAATTTGAGTTTGCTGGTTTCTTTTCTCCGGTAATTGTTCTTTCATCATCCAAATCACACTTCTTATTTTTTTATTATATAGTACGTCTTTCAAAGTATGTGAATCACGTATGACTTTTATCATCATCTCTCTCTAAAAGTGTCTACACCCAATAACCAATCCTTTGATTTCTCCAAACATCTCCAGGCTAGCCAGGCAACCATGTGCGTGATGTGTGTAAAGCAGTAGAGAATCCAGGACCCTGAAACAGGGGTGATTTATTCATATCTCATTCTATTTATTTGTACCTAATTTTTGTTTACTAATAAGAAACAAAAAAAAAAAAAACCTTCTTTCTATCATATTTGTGGATCCTATTAAATTTTTTATTAGGAACAAAAAGTACTAACTATTGTTTTCCTTTATTACAGGAATACTAACTATTGTTTATATAACATGCTTAATTATGTACTCATATTTTTCATATACCTGTTGTTTTGCTCAATCTTTCTATCATATTTGCACCTCATATTATATTTTTTTAGTTTTGTAATATCTTTAAACTTGCAGATCATGTATGAAAGGCAACAAATACATTTAAATTATTTAATTTGAAATTTGATATAACCCGATCCCTGAAAACAAATTAAAGGAAGTTTATTAGCATTAATTATTGATGGTGCAATTCAAATTTTTGTCAGATATTTATTTGAGGATAGCATTTCAAATATAACCAAAGCATTTGCTTCTTTGTTTTTTCATTTACTTCCAAAGAATATGACATGCTAGTCTAAGTAACGTATAATAAACAATAAGAATAATGAGGGGGTTATGGAAATGTCGTAGCATTACTTTTGAATTTTATAGATTTTAGTTGAATAATTTATCTTTATTCAGAAATATAACGTACCGAAACCATGATAAAGATGTCAAACATAAGGACTATTTCATGAAATTTGAAGCTATATATGTATTTGATTTCCTATTTTCTAAACCAAACTTGCTGCCAAATTTAATCGTATGTAAATATATAAATATAATATAGATAACTTTAGGGGGAGGTTCAACACACACACAATATAATTTTCTTCGAAAAATAGTCAAGCAATTAGAACATTTAAAACATTAAATTTAAGAATCACTGTATTAGATGATTATCTTGATAATATTATATTATTTATTTATGATTTGAGTTTGGACAAATCAGTATTATGTTTGCTTATTTTTAATATTATGTGTGAATGTTTTTAATGTTATCTTTTTTAAATTTAAGAATGCATTTTTAATAATTTTTTGTGAAAAATTATTAAGCGATTAAAACACTAAATTTAAGAATCATTATGTTGGATGGTTAGTTTTGTAATATTGTATTGTTTATTTATGACTTAAGTTTGAGCCAATCAATATTATGTTTGCTTATTTTAATATTATGTTTGAATGTTTTTAATATTATATTTTTTAAAAATTTAATTAAGAACACATTTTTAATTTACTTGTAGTAATTGTTTTGATTAATTTTTTTATTAATTTATTAATTCCATACATAAGTAAAGTATGGGTTGTGGATTTGAATATGAGTATATATAGGTACCCAACAAGTAAAGGAATGAGGATTAAAATTGCTTCCAATGTAGGTATGAGGTTAGGTATGAGGATTTTTTTTTTTTTTAAATGCGAGTATGGGGATGAGTCCTATAGGACCTAACTCATTGCCATTCCTACTTATGATGTTCTACGTATATAGGATCCGATATCAACATTGTCTTTCGTTAGGCAGATTTGGAACTTGGATGTGCCATAAAAAATAACAAATTTGATATGGAGGTCTCATAAATTGATATTTGACAATATTTATTCATGAGTTTTCTTTTCATAATTATGCATTCTTGGTATATTTTATTGACAAAGCTCACGTTTGGGTGCTAGTTTATGCAACATAGGTACTTAGAGGCTAAAAAGTGGAAAAAAGTAAAAAATTGGATATTTTGGATGAAATGGAGATTCTGCCACCCTGACCATGGCCATGATTGACCGTGGTTGTGGTTATCACCATGGTCATACTAGCCTAACTATGGCCAAACATTGATTTTTACGAAATTCTCTAATGATGGCTATACTTCCTTTACCACAACCAAGTGTGGGACTTTACAAGGTTTTTCACCACGATTGTGGTCCCCTTACCATGGTCGTGGTCCGCGAGGCACTAGCATAGGTCCATTGGGTTTGATATTCGAACATTGGTCCACTGCCACTACTACATAGGGTACACTTCACATTGTGCAAGTACTATTTTTACGCATCAAGTTTTTGGCGTCGTTGGTAGGGACTAGTTGTGTAGTTCCTAGGTAATTGGTTCTGTGACAACTTAGCAATTTTGTTCGTAATGTTCATAGTTTTTACTTTTCTTTAATTTTTTTGTTTGTTTATTTCTTTTTTATTTTTTTTAAATTAAAGAAAAAAAATATAATTTTTTTATTTTAATTTTTAATTTTTCCCCTTTCTAGTTGCATTTAATCTTGTTATACTATGATGAAAGTGTTATTGAAAGAACAAGAGCATTGGTTGAGGCAGCTACAAATGATCATGTGCAAACATTGGTGGACTATCTCATCCCTAAGTAGGAGAAACCAACAACATACAATTGCTAGCTCAGCCTTAGGGTGTGACCTTTGAGTTTAAACATGGGTTCCTCTAGATGATTGAAACAATCAATTCAATGAAGCTTCCCACAAGGATCCCATGTTGCACTTGAGGCGATTCTTGAGACTATGAAACATTGTCAATCAACCACAAGTACGCAAGGAACACATTCGGTTGTTGCTTTTCCCTTCTCTATAAATGGGAAAACATGGGAGTGGCTTGGTGCACATCCAAAACCCAGAATCATATCATGGGCATAATGTTCCAATGCCTTCCTTTAGAGGCACTTTTTTTTTGTGATGAAGACTAATAAGATAGAAAAGGACAATGGAAATTTCACACAAAATGAGCATTAGATTTTATCAAAAGCAGATTCTAGGAGTTTCTTAGAAGTTGTCCACATCGCGGGATTAGCCAATAGAGGATAGTGCACATTTTTTATGGTGGAGTGTCCTCTCACAATAGGACTAGCCTTTATGTTGCATGTCCAGGAAATATGATGCCATCAAGATCATAGAGGACATGTGCTTCAATCCCTACAACAATTTTGGGGAAGGAAAATCATGATGAGACCAGTCAACCATGTGGAAACTGAAACAACTACCTCTGGCCTTGGACAACAGATTTAGGCATTTTCCAAGCAAATTGAGATTCTAATGAAGGCCTAATCTAAGTCTGATGTAGCTTCATGTGGGGCTTATAGGCCTTGGATCTTCTTCATCAATGGACTCATTTGCTTCTTGAAGTTTGATGGCAGCGGAATGGAGAAGGAGAAAGATGATTGGAGACGCCACTTCAAGGAGAAGATGAGTCTAGAAGAAGCTCACCACCATAGGAAGCCATGAATAAGAGTTTGAAGGTAGGAGAAGATGAATGGAGGGAGAGGGAGAGAAGGAGCACAGAATTTTGTACCTCAAAAGAGGTTTGAACTTTGAAGTTTAATTCTCAAATGATCAAAGTTGAAAAAAATGCACACACATGGTCTCTATTTATAGCCTAAGTGTAACACAAAATTGGAGGGAAATTTGAATTTCTATTCAAATTTCACTTGAATTTGAAATTGAATTTGTGGAGCCAAATTTTGGAGCCAAAATTTCACTAATTATGATTATTGAATTTTAGCTATGGTTCAGCCCACTAATCCAAGATCAAGTCCAAGATTCTCCACTAAGTGTGCTTAGGTATCATGAGGCACCACTCAAAACATTCATCATACCAACTATTTTAGGGATTTGGTGCCTAATAATACCTATTTTGGGCACCAACAATGCACAAGGATTTAAGCTCTTGAAAAGCAAACCCTCATCCAACAACTTCTTTACTTAAGGAATAAACTCAAGCCAAAGAGGTGTGGCAATGCTAACAAGTATCTTTTTACAAAGGAGAAAATGTGGAGGTTGTCTAAGAGGGGAAATTTCTTTAATATTTGTCTTTATTTCAAAATTCATTTCCTTCTTAGCTAACCTCTTGGAGGAGACACTTACCTCCTTACACTCCTCCTTAACCATTAAAGGTTGTCCTTCTTCTTGGGGGTAGATCTCTTCACTAGATTCTTCCTCTTTCACTTCCTCACTTTCACTAGAGGAAGGTGAAGTAGTAGCCTCATCTTGGCTACTATAAATGTCTTGGCCCCTCATAATCATGGTTTTCTTGGTGGGGCATTGAGAAGTAATGTGTTCTCTTCCAAGACATTTAAAGCACTTCATGGAGCTAGTCTTCTCTTGCATACTAGCCTTAAGGGGTTGCTTTTCTATTGTCTTCCCCTTATGATCTTTGGGCTTAGAAGGTGTCACCCCTATGATGCCTTGATCATGGTCTTTCTTTGGATAAGAGTGAGAGCCATAAGATTTTAAAGTAGACTTCCTTTTAAGTTGTTGCTCTACCCTTATTTCCCAATCTAAGTTAGCCTCTACATTGTCCTTCACATGGAAGTATGAGAGGTTAATGTTAGCCTCTTGAGGCTTTCTTTCCTTTTCTCTCCTATGGGAGTGAGTTCAAAGATGTGACCCATGTCTTCCTTCATAATAGTCATGAAGTTCTTCACTTAGGCTCTTGCAAGAGTTATGACTACTATAGAAGGCATGTTTTTCTCTTTTCATTTCTTTCATTATTTTTCTTCTTTCTTCCTCTCTTATGTTCTCTCTTTCATTTTGACTTATTTCTTCCACTCTTTTTTTCCTTTTTCTTTTCTCTCTTGTTTTTCTTTACACAACCTAAGGGATCTCAACTCATCTAATATCTTATACAAGGGGTCCTTAGGAGTAGAACCCTCACCATTAACACTAGATGAAGAATGAAGACTCATGTTGATTCCTAAGTTGTGGTTCTTTCATGTTGGGGGTTTGAAAATAAAAGGTAAAAGAAACTATGGTTG
Organism: Glycine soja; assembly: GCF_004193775.1. Lineage (NCBI taxonomy): Eukaryota > Viridiplantae > Streptophyta > Magnoliopsida > Fabales > Fabaceae > Glycine > Glycine soja. The sequence goes on along the minus strand of NC_041002.1, from coordinate 30,541,962 downwards.
AAACTAGCCAAAATAAACATTAAAAGAGGCGTGAAAGATAAGGTAAAAACTAATTAGTAAAAGACAAGTTATCTAGGCGGTTTGACAATGGAAGGTAAAGGAAATAAGCTATGAAAGTAAGCAAGAAATGTAAACTAGGCGAATCCTAAGAGTGTTTGGATGATCACATTTAAGGTTCCCAACAAAACACTCACAATCCTAAGGGAAAATTGCCTAAAATTATTACACACAAATGGAAGTAGGATGGCCTATTGGAGGCTCCCAACTTACTTCCAATGAAAGGCCATTTTGTTACAAAATTTGAAAGCAATGAAAGTAAGAAATTGTCAATTACAAAATTACAAAATGGTCCTCAATTTTGGTGGTTGTTCTCTCTTTGGTGATCCACTCAATTTGGAGTGCTTCTTAGTTCAATAGCTCTTAAGGTAGATTTCCCCTTGCTTCTTGACTCAAATTCTTCAAGGGATGGAACCAATCCTCTTTTCCAATTCCCTATATGGCAACTCACAAACAAGGAAACAAAGAGACAAGCAATAACCAAAGACCAAAAAAATGAAATGAAAGCTAAACCAATAGAGTTTTAACAAGATAAATTTTCAAGTATTATTCAACAATTAAAGCGATGAAAAGCACATAAAAGCAAGCTAGGACTCAAAGAGAAACTTAGAATGGCTCTAGAGTAGAGTAAGAAAAACTAAAACAAAATAAAGACTCAAGAAACCTCTAGTTTTGGAACTTGTTTTCACACTAATTTTCAATTGAAATTTCATAACTAATATTGGTATAAAATAGGAACCAATTATAGAACAAATTTTGAGCCAAAACAACAAGCATACTTCCCTTTCACTTTTTATTCCTGGACACTGATTTTTCTGCCAACTTGTGTGATTTTTATTATTTTTTCCTTTGACCCAAATTGCTTTTTTATTTTTTTATAATTTTGGTCCAGATGTCTAGAAAATTAATTAAAAATTTCAGCTCAAAATTCGTACTGACCAATTCTCAGTAATTTATACAAGTTCATATGTTCAAGCTACCAGCACCAGCGATTTCAACCTAGAAATCAAGAGTAGTGTTTATGTTGCTTAAGGCTTGGATAGTTACAATTTGTGTTTGCTTATTGATGTGCCATCATTTTCTTCTATTTTCTAAACCCTTTTTGCACCATTTTAATTACTGATTGGTCTTAATTGTCAATTAATTAGGCAGTTTTATTATTTGGGCTCATTTAGCTAATTTGATGTTTTTAATCTAATTTCAGGAATTAATGAAACATTGGGCTTAATCCGGATTTTGGTTATGGACTTGAAGAGGGCAAATTAAGCAGCGCTTACCTTAGTTAATTAGGAAATTTCGCAATTTTATTTTATGTTGTTCAGTGTTTATTTCGTTTTGGGCCTGAGTATTGTAATAGGGCCCAGTGACTTTGAGTGACTCTTTTTAAATAGCAGCCTTGGGATTCGTGCAAGGCATTCTGTTATGCTATTCATTATTCAGAGCTTTTGTTTTAGGGTTTACGTTTTCTGCTTTGATGCTACTGTTCACATAATGCAATTTTACGTTTTCTACTTCTAATTACAATTTCGTTCTTGCTTCTTCTTCTACTCTTATTTACGTTTCTGTTTCGTCTACATTTCTGTTCATTTACGTTTCTGTTCATTTACGTTTCTGCTTCATGTTTCATTTGCGTTTTCTGTTTGAATCCATGGAAGGCTAGATTTTCTGGTGTTGTTTCCTTTTGAGGACGAAGCCCAACTCTCTTTGAGGTTTCGCTTGTAATGTGGTTTCCTGGCAGTTTTCCCTTCACCAGTTATCCCAAATTCGTGAATATTAATCAGTGCACGCTTCGTGTTCGATTAATTGCCTCTGAGCCTAACTTGCGTTCATGCTTAATGGACGAAGGGCTAATTGGTGTATGTGGTGCCTAATCACGTATTGAAAACCCTAAGTTGATTTTCGCTTAGTAAATTGAAATAGGGTTGGATTAAGTGGTTGATTGTTAGGGACAAATTCTCCATAACCCAGGATAAGAGAATGGCTTCTGAATCAGAGGAAACAACTCGTTTTTAATATTAGTAGTTTCGTATTCCAGTTTACTTGTTCTGCTCTTTAATCACAAAACAAACAACCCCCCCCCCCCAATTGTTACTGTTACTGCAAGTATATTATGAACATTTGGTTTGTCACTGCTCGTTGGGAAACGACCTAGGATCACTTCCTAGTTACTGCATTTTCATGTTTATTTGATTCAGGTACGGCCTCGATCACTTATGCTCAATTATCTTGAATAACACAATTGAAGAGAGCATAAGACTTATTTTGATTCACAAATCCAGCCACAACTCAGCACCACAACTCAACTTCATCATAGGCATCATATAGGAAACTTAGAAAACAAAAAAAAAAAGTTCAATAACAAGATTACTTCTAGGAATTGATTTAGAACATGTTATGAACTAAATAACATGCATGAATTAGACTCAAAATTCAAAAGATAGGCTAAGAATGACAAGAATACATGAACAAATGATTCTAGAATTCGATCAACAAAATAAAAATTTAACACAAACTTAGAACATAATGTGACAATTATTATGACTAAACATGACTCTAAGACAACATGTATTAAGTGATTTACACTTAGATTTTTGTGTTTTTTTCTAATAAATATTTTGGAAGAAAATTTACATCTAAAGGTTCAGCACAAGAATATTATGACTGAAAAAAGATAGAACCTAAAATCAACACAAAAACATGATTCAAGAGTAGATCTATAAAATTTGAACCATAGAAAATGCAAGAACAAGTGTAGATCTAAGATTTAATTGGTTTATTTTTTAAAATCTACTCTAAACAACACCAAACCACAAGACAATGGAGGATATACATGGAGAATAATATGAATAACAAGGAATTAAAGTGAATTGACCGAACAAAAAGCTAGAGGAAGCAAAAGAACATCACCTAGATGAAGATGCTCTTGATACCACATGATGTAGCTCCATGTGGAGCTTGTAGGCCTTGGATCTTCTTCATCAATGGAGTCCTTTGCTGTTAGACAAGTGGCCTCAGATATCTTAAGAAGGGGGGGTTGAATTAAGATATTCCAAACTGTTTCCCCTAATTAAAAATCTATTTCACTTTTTACTCAAGTTATGAATTCCCTTAATGACAATCTTCTTAAATATTAATTCAAATGAAGCAACTTGAATATGAATATAAAGCAATAATAAATAAAGGAGATTAAGGGAAGAGAAAATGCAAACTCAGTTTTAAACTGGTTCGGCCACACCCTTGTGCCTACGTCCAGTCCCCAAGCAACCCGCTTGAGAGTTCCACTATCTTGTAAATTCCTTTTACAAGTTCTAAACACACAAGGACATTCCTTCCTTTGTGTTTAGAGATCCTTTACAACAAGAGACTCACAGTCTCTTAATCCCTTAGAGAATGAGAAGAAGAAGAGGAACAAATCTCTCTAGAAAGAGATGGATTTTACAGATTGAGCACTCAAATAATTCCTTAATGAATTGCAATTGAGTTGGCCAAGGAATTCTTAAGAGGATAAAATGAATTTGCTCTTTGAGAGGATAAACACTTTGTTGTTCTGAAAATCTCTAAGCAATTTCGTGTTTAAGTCACATATATATAGACCATTGGTGGTCATGAGTAAAGCCTTTGAAAAGTTGTGACTCTTGAAATTATTTTTCTGAAAATCCTGTCTGGTAATCGATTACAGTAATTGTGTAATCGATTACAGCTTTTAAAATTTGAATTAAAACGTTTACTAACTGCTGGTAATCGATTACCAAAATTGTGTAATCGATTACAGATTTTAAAATTTCGAATTCAAATTTTTTATAGCTGTTATAAAACGTATTTGGCCACTGGTAATCGATTACATCCTCTGGTAATCGATTACCAGAGAGTAAAACCTTTGAGAAACACTTTTTATTTTAAATCACTTGGCCAAACCTTTGCTAATTCAATTAGGAATTCCCTTCCTAATATTCTAGTGATCATCTTGATGTTGTGACTTGTAATCTTGAAGTATTGTCTTGAATTTTAATCTTGAAAAGCCCATTTGCATCAATTGCAACACATCATCATGATCATCATCAAAACATCAAAGCCAATTGCATCTACAATCTCCCCCTTTTTGATGATGACAATACAATACCTGAAATCAAGATTCAAGCAAGCAACAAACAATTGTATATAGATAAAATGTGCATTCGTTTACTCCCCCTATATTTCGGAATTCATGATCACTTATATATTTCGGAATTCATGATCACTTGATTTCTAAGTTTGTTAAGCTTTTTCTTAAGCTTTTTCTACAACCTTTTCTCCCCCTTTGGCAACATCAAAAAGCCAAAGACCTCGGAAATTAACACAGATATGACAAAGGAGTAGAAAAATATATAAATATCAGAGTATAAAACACAAGAAGCCAAACTCACAAAGAAGAAATAATCAAACCAGAATCCAAATAACTGAAAATGTCAACAATCACAAAACATCCAAGACTGAAATTTAAAAACCACAAGATAAATAAGCAAAGTACTTAGCATAATAATGTAAATTCTAAGAAACTAAAAGCCAAAATACACGGATTATAAAAGATAAATAATCAGAAACTAAAATCTAAGAAGACGGAGGTGGTGGTGGAAGATCGAAACTCTGACGAATGTATCCGACATCCTCTTCAAGCTGTGTAAGACGAATGTCCATACCGGCAAAGCGTGAATCTAACGAGTCGAAGCGGTCACCAACATAAGAACAAAGACCCCGTAATTCGGAGAGGACTTCATTCATGAGTGCGGAATCTTCACGTTGAGGGGGAGGTGAAGGAGTACGTTCATCTTGAGGAGGGAGTGCATCCTTCTTCAGCCATTGTCCATTCCGATCTTTACGATACCCAAAGGAGGTCACTGCACCAGCACCAATTGCAAAGGAACGCTTGACTTGAACAAAGGGTTCATCATCAAGCGAAATTTGAAAATGACGCAAAAACAGAGTAATCAAATGTGGATAAGGAAGAGGTGCATTGGCCCGTAATGCCTTATGCATTCGGTACCGAACCAAATGGGCCCAGTCGATCTGACGACCGGTTAGAAAAGCCCACATAAGAATCAAATCCTCCTCAGAGGCTTGTGCTAAATTTGAAGACCGAGGAAGCAAAATTCTAACAATGATATAATGCATGATGCGATTATCAAAAGTTAATGACCCGGCCAACAATCTACCGGTCATTTCAGCATGATCATTGCAGACCATGCGACGAGCATCATGACTCGAATAATCGAATTTCCAGTCATCAACAATGGTGCCCTCAAAAGGTGCACCTTGACTGGGTAAATGAGTCAAAGAAAAGAAAAGTGACTGATCAATGACCATAGAAGTACCATGCACCTCAGACATAATAATACCATCCTGAATTTTTAAATTGCAGTAGAAGACCTTTACAAGTTCAGGATAATATGGCAATTTAAATGACATGAAATCAACAAGACCAGAATTTTGAAACACTTGATAGCAATCAAACGTTTCATCATTAAAGAACTCTACGTCTAGGTACTTAGGGTCTAAGATTATTCTAGAAGAAAACTGAGAAAGGTACCGTAGACATTGATCATCGGATGAAAACAGTGTTGATGATCTTGGAGATGACAAAGAAGGAGGAATAGGTGTTGTGGGTGCTCCGGATGGGCCGTGACGGCGATGGGCAGCAGCGGTAGCGGTGGAGGATGATCCCTTTCTCTTCTTTGATGGCTCTGCCATTTGATGAAGTTTTTCTGGATTTTGATCGGTGGAAGTGAAAGAGGAGTGAAAAAGAGGAAGATTGGGCTTTACGGGACGTGATTTGGTGAAGAATTGAGTGAGAATCGAAGGTTTGAAGTTCTAGGTATGGAGGAAAACGTGGAGGATGCTTTGGCTGCGCAACAGCTCTGATTTCGTGAGTATTTATAGAAGATGACGCATTGTAATCGATTACAAGTATTGGTAATCGATTACAGGCCCAATAAGCCTTCTGGTAATCGATTACAGGATGTTGTAATCGATTACAGGCTGCCTGTTCATGTGTAATCGATTACACTGGATGGTAATCGATTACCAGAGCCTATCCTAGGCTAGTTTCTAAGAGAATATCTATATTTATGCTCAAATACATCCTATATGACTAATTTTCACTACTAATACACTAAATTCAATCATTCAATTACTATATACACAAGAAATCATAAATTCTATCATAAAAACAAGAATTCAAACAAGATCAAACAAAATAATCTACAATCAAAAGGTAAAAGTAAATCAACCAATCAATCAACCAATCAATCCCTATTTTTCTAAATCTCTTACATCTAAGAGACCTAATTCTCTTCTAATAGAGAAGAACACTTCCTTGGGGAGAGGTTTAGTGAAAATATCAGCAAGTTGATTCTTAGTATCAACAAATTCTAATACACAATCTCCCTTTAAGACATGATCTCTAAGAAAGTGGTGTCTAATCTCTATATGTTTAGTTTTGAATGTTGAACTGGGTTTTTGGATAGATTTATGGCACTAGTATTATCACACTTAATAGGTATGCGATCAAGAATGATGCCATAGTCAGATAATTGTTGCTTCATCCATAAAATCTGTGCACAACAACTACCGGCAGAGATATACTCCGCTTCAGCAGTAGATAAAGCAACACTGTTTTGTTTCTTACTATGCCATGAGACAAGAGCCGATCCAATAAATTGACAAGTTCCACTTGTACTTTTTCTATCAGTTTTAGATCCGGCAAAATCAGAATCAGAATATCCTATTAAGTTACATGTTGAATTCTTTGGATACCATAATCCTAAATTGATTGTTCCTAATAGATATCTCATGATTCTCTTTACTGCACTTAGATGTTATTGTTTGGGGTTGGATTGAAACCTAGCACACATGCATACACTAAACATAATATCAGGTCTACTAGCAGATAAATAAAGAAGAGATCCGATCATACCTCGATATTGTTTTATGTCTATAGACTGACCAGATTCATCTTTATCTAAGTAACAATTAGTGCTCATCGGTGTAGACATGTGTTTTGCACTATCCATCCCAAATCTTTTGATCAATTCCTTGCAGTATTTGGATTGATTGATGAATATACCTTCTTGAGTTTGCTTGATTTGTAATCCCAGAAAGTACTTTAGTTCTCCCATCATTGATATTTCAAATTCACTTTGCATATCAAGGGAAAACTCCTTGCACAATGAATCATTAGTGGATCCAAAAATTATATCATCAACATATATTTGAACCAACAAAATATCATTATGCTTTCTCTTTATGAATAATGTAGTATCCACTTTACCTCTGGAGAATTCTTTTTCTAGAAGAAAATTACTTAATCGTTCATACCATGCCCTAGGGGCTTATTTCAAACCATACAGAGCCTTTTGTAATTTATAAACATGGTTTGGTTTATCAGAAATTTCAAAACCAGGGGGTTGTTCAACATATACCTCTTCTTGAATTAAGTCATTTAGAAAGGCACTCTTAACATCCATTTGATAAAGTTTAAAGTTCATTATGGATGCATATGCCAAAAGCATTCTAATGGCTTCTAATCTTGCAACAGGAGCATATGTTTCTTCATAGTCTATTCCCTCTTCTTGATTATATCCTTTTGCTACTAACCTGGCTTTATTTCTAATAATTATACCATGTTCATCTAATTTATTTCTAAAAACCCATTTTGTTCCTATGACAGGATAATTTTCAGGTTTTTCTACTAATTTCCACACATTGTTTCTTTCAAATTGGTTTAGTTCTTCTTGCATGGCAATGATCCAATTATCATCTACTATGGCTTCTTTTATATTTTTAGGTTCAATCATAGATACAAAAGCCATATTATTGCATAAATCTTTAAGAGAGTGTCTAGTTGTTACCCCTTTTGAGATATCACCAATAATGTTGTCGAGGGGATGATCTCTTGAAGTTTTCCATTCTCTTGGGAGTGCATCATTGGATTTGCCTTCTTCTGGAGGATCTTCATTGTTTCCTTTGTCATTTCCTTTGGAATCTTGTTCATGAATGTTCATATGTTCTAAAGAATCTGCAATGTCATCTAGCATATTCTTTGTTGACAATATAGCATTAGATTCATCAAAGGTAACATGAATGGATTCCTCTATATTCATAGTTCTCTTATTATATATTCTATATGCTTTGCTTTGTAAAGAATATCCAAGAAAAATGCCTTCATCAGATTTTGCATCGAATTTTCCTAGATTATCTTTACCATTATTAAGTACAAAGCACTTGCAACCAAAAACATGTAGATGAGAAATATTAGGTTTTCTACCATTAAATAACTCATATGGGGTTTTCTTTAAAATAGGTCTTATCAAGGCTCTATTCATGATGTAACATGCAGTATTGACAGCTTCAGCCCAAAAATACTTTGGAAGAGAAGTATCATTTAATAAAGTTCTTGCAATTTCTTCCAATGACCTATTTTTCCTCTCAACAACTCCATTTTGTTGAGGGGTTCTTGGTGCAGAAAAATTATGTTCAATACCATGTTCATCACAAAATAATTCAAAATCTTTATTTTCAAATTCACCCCCATGATCACTTCTAATGGATGCAATCTTGAGATTTTTCTTGTTTTGTATGACTTTAGCAAGTTTCCTAAATGCATGGAATGAATCACTTTTATGTGTAATAAATAATGTGCAAGTATATCTAGAGAAATCATCAACTATAACTAAAGCATAGTAATTTCCTCCAAAACTCATGGTTCTAGATGGACCAAATAGATCCATATGCAATAACTGTAATGGTCGAGTGGTTGAAACAACACTTTTAGATTTGAATGAGACTCTTGTTTGTTTGCCCTTTTGACATGCATCGCATAGTTTATCTTTTTCAAATTTCAATTTAGGCAAACCAACTACTAAATCTTTTGAAATTAATTTATTTAAGTGATCCATGTTTATGTGAGCAATTCTTTTATGCCATAACCATGGATCATCATCTTTACTAAGAAAGCAATGATTGTTTTCTTGTTTTATGCTTAAGTCTATCATGTAAACATTATTGACTCTATGTCCTACATGCTTTATATTAATGTCATGCTTATGTTCTATAAGACATTTCTGAGAATCAAATGATACTAGATAGCCTTTGTCACATAGTTGACTAACGCTAAGCAGGTTGTGCTTAAGGCCTTCAACAAGTAGAACATTTTCAATGGAGTTTGAAGAATTTGTACCTATTTTACCCACTCCAAGAATTCTACCTTTGTTGTTGTCACCATATGTTACATGCCCGCTTTTCTTTGGAGATATGTGTGTAAAATTTGATGCATCTCCAGTCATATGTTTTGAGCATCCGCTATCTATGTACCACTTCTTTCTCAAAGATACCTGCATAATCAAGTTTTTGACTTAGGTACCCAAATTTTATTGGGTCCTTGCATGTTAGTATAAACTGAGGATCCTTTTGGGACCCATATCATTTTAATGTTACTGTAATTTTTCTTGAAGTAGCAAGTTGATATGCCATGTCCTCTTCTTCCACAGTAAAAACAAGTGATAGAATTAGAATTACATTTTTGTGTGGAAGTGGAAAAGTTTTTATGAATCTTTTGTAGTTTTTCAGATTTATACCCTAGTCCATTTTTATTAGACACATATCTTTGTTTACTTAATATAACATCTAAATTATTTCTACTATATGAAAATTTTGCAAGTGAATTTTTTAACTCTTTAATTTCTTTTACATATTTATCACAACAACTACAAGAATCTGTTATTTTCTTGTCATTAATAGTGGAGATATTAACTTTTTCATTTGTTTTAGAGATTGAGACTTCATTTCTAAGAAGATCTAATTCTTTGTTTAATTTTGAAATTTCATTTTCTAAATTTGAAATTGTTTTCTTTGATGATGAAACTAATTTTGCAAGTTTAATTGATTCTTTATGCAAATCAGCAAATGCATCTTGCAATTCATCAAAAGAAATAGATAAGTTGTTTGAAGATGTTACCTCTTCATCACTTTCGTAACTTTTTGCCATAAGGCAAAGATTTATCTCTTCATTTTCAGAATCATCAGAGGATTCCAAATCATTTTCATCCCATGTGATGTATGCTTTCTTTAGTTTCTTCTCACTATGATTTTTCTTTTCAGATTTTTCCATCTTTTTCTTGAAGATGGGACAATCAACCCTCAGATGTCCAGGTTGATTGCATTCAAAGCATTTTAGAGTAGAGGATGAATTTTCTGTCCTTCTCTTTGATTTAAAATTTGGTCGCCTCTGATTTCCTCTTACTTTATGAAATTTGTTGAATCTTTTTACAAAGAAACTTAGATCATCATCATCATTTGCATCATTATCCTGATCACTTTCTTCTTGAATTGAGGATGATGCTTTAAGAGCAATTCCTTTCTTTTTCTTGTCATTTTCTTCATTTTGGTGCAATCTCAATAGTTCCATCTCGTGTTCCTGCAACTTACCAAATAAAGTGGCAAGAGACATGTTAGACAAATCTCTTGATTCAGAAATAGCCGTTACTTTGGGTTGCCATTCTCTACTTAAACATCTTAGCACCTTGTTTATAAGATCTTCATTTTGAAATTCTTTGCCTAAGGCTGCTAGATGATTTACTATATGTGTAAATCTCTTTTGCATACTCTGAATATTTTCATTTGCATTCATTCTAAATAATTCATACTCATGAGTTAGTGCATTTATCCTAGATCTTATAACATCTGTAGTTCCTTCATGTGTTAATCGAAGAGTGTCCCACATTTCCTTAGCACTCTTACAATTTGAAACTCTGAAATATTCATCCATTCCTAGGGCAGATGTTATTATGTTTTTGGCTTTTAGGTTGTATTGTACTCGTTTTCTATCCTCTTCAGACCATCTATCTCTAGGTTTTTCTATGGTTATGCTTTCACTTGATGAACTACCATCTATTGAAACTCTTTCTACTGTGGTGGTTATATAAGGCCCTATTTCAATGGCTTCCCAGATATTTAGATCTATTGCCTCGATAAAAATTTGCATTCGGGTTTTCCAGTAGTGGTAACCCTCTCCATTAAAGATTGGAGGTCTATTGATAGAATTCCCTTCTGGAAATAAGGAATTTGCTGAGGCCATCTTTTTCTTGAAGCTTCTAAACTTTGTACAAGAATGAAGCTCTGATACCACTTGTTAGACAAGTGGCCTCAGATATCTTAAGAAGGGGGGGTTGAATTAAGATATTCCAAACTGTTTCCCCTAATTAAAAATCTATTTCACTTTTTACTCAAGTTATGAATTCCCTTAATGACAATCTTCTTAAATATTAATTCAAATGAAGCAACTTGAATATGAATATAAAGCAATAATAAATAAAGGAGATTAAGGGAAGAGAAAATGCAAACTCAGTTTTATACTGGTTCGGCCACACCCTTGTGCCTACGTCCAGTCCCCAAGCAACCCGCTTGAGAGTTCCACTATCTTGTAAATTCCTTTTACAAGTTCTAAACACACAAGGACATTCCTTCCTTTGTGTTTAGAGATCCTTTACAACAAGAGACTCACAGTCTCTTAATCCCTTAGAGAATGAGAAGAAGAAGAGGAACAAATCTCTCTAGAAAGAGATGGATTTTACAGATTGAGCACTCAAATAATTCCTTAATGAATTGCAATTGAGTTGGCCAAGGAATTCTTAAGAGGATAAAATGAATTTGCTCTTTGAGAGGATAAACACTTTGTTGTTCTGAAAATCTCTAAGCAATTTCGTGTTTAAGTCACATATATATAGACCATTGGTGGTCATGAGTAAAGCCTTTGAAAAGTTGTGACTCTTGAAATTATTTTTCTGAAAATCCTGTCTGGTAATCGATTACAGTAATTGTGTAATCGATTACAGCTTTTAAAATTTGAATTAAAACGTTTACTAACTGCTGGTAATCGATTACCAAAATTGTGTAATCGATTACAGCTTTTAAAATTTCGAATTCAAATTTTTTATAGCTGTTATAAAACGTATTTGGCCACTGGTAATCGATTACATCCTCTGGTAATCGATTACTAGAGAGTAAAACCTTTGAGAAACACTTTTTATTTTAAATCACTTGGCCAAACCTTTGCTAATTCAATTAGGAATTCCCTTCCTAATATTCTAGTGATCATCTTGATGTTGTGACTTGTAATCTTGAAGTATTGTCTTGAATTTTAATCTTGAAAAGCCCATTTGCATCAATTGCAACACATCATCATGATCATCATCAAAACATCAAAGCCAATTGCATCTACATTTGCTTCTTAAAGATCAATGACAGCAGAATGAAGATGGAAGAAAGATGAGTCAAGAAGAAGCTCACCACCATAGGAAGCCATGGATAAGAGCTTGAAGGTAGGGGAAGATGAGTGGAGGGAGAAGGAGAGAAGGAGCACGAAATTGTGCCTCAAATGAGGTCTGAACTTTGAAGTATAATTCTCAAATGATAAAATTTGAAAAAAAAAGCACACACATGGCCTCTATTTATAGCCTAAGTGTCACACAAAATTGGAGGGACACTTGAATTTGAAATTGAATTTGTGGAGCCAAATTTTGGAGCCAAAATTTCACTAATTATGATTAGTGAATTTTAGTTATGGTTCAGCCCACTAATCCAAGATCAAGTCTAAGATTCTCCACTAAGTGTGCTTAGGTGTCATGAGGCATGTAAAGCTTGAAGAACATGCACAAAGTGTGACTATATGATGTGACAATGGAGTGTAGCAAGCAAATGCTCACCTCCCCCTCTAAACTTTAATTGGATTGGGCTTCTCCCAATTAAATTAAATTTATTTCCAACCACACACATCAAATATTCACTTAATACATGTGAAATTACAAAACTACCCCTAATACAAAAACTAGTTAGGTGCCCTAAAATACAAGTGTTGAAAAATCCTACATTTCTAGGGTACCTTACCTATATTATGGAGCCCTAAATACAAGGCCAAAAAAAATAATGAAACCTTAATCTAATATGTACAAAGATAAGTTGGCTCATACTTAGCCCACGGGCTCGAAATCTACCCTAAGGCTCATGAGAACCCTAGGGCCTTCTCTTGCATCTCTGGCCCAATCTTCTTGGGGTCTTATATCCAATGCCCTTGCGGTGTAGGATTGCATTAAAGTCTCAGATCATAAACTCAACATCTCTTTACCACGCTTGTCATAGGTGTGGATGTGTCCATGATCCAAGAGAATGCACAGCGGGCGAGGAGCTTGCCCAAGCCATGACGAGACTCACTTCGTGGGAGGCATAAATAGTGGTTATGAGCAGAACTCCAATAACAACTACAACAAGGCACAAAATTATAGGTTGGGTCTAAATCAAAACTTTTATAAGTGTTGTGGTTCAGACGTAGAAGGCAAGTGAACCAAATCTAATTTGTAGAAAAGAAATAGTAACTATTAAGAGTTATCATATCCACTGAGACTATGTATGACATAACTGGAATTAACAAATTTTACACTCATTCTCTTTGGCAAGTTGTCAATTTGCTGTGGCGAATGTGTGGTGCTTTAGTTTTTAGAAAATAAATGTTTTGTTGTAGCGAGGCATCAATTCACTATGGCAAAGCTAAAATATATTTGGATCAAAACTAAAATCAAATAGATCAAAATGTTGTTAAAATGAAATCCATAGAATCTAAACTACAACGAATAATCCTAATTCCTTAGCAATTAATCCTTGAGTTCCAAGTCAAATCCCTAATTCCTTCGTGACTCAAACCTAGAAACTCAAAATAAGATCAGTTGATTTCTACAAATGCAAGTATTTGATCCATTCTTGGCATCAAAGCCTTGCACAATTTCAATTCAGATCTAGGATTTGAACTTGCTTCCACACAATCCAAATCCCTAAAAGCTAGGTTGATCACTCTTAACATGAACCTAATCATAAAACTGAAATAAGATCACACTAATTACGAGAGTTGATCAGAAAAATGGAGAATACATACTTGAATTCTACTTCAATCACTCAACAACTGTGAAATTTAGTTCATTTGGATCATAAAGGATCTAAATAGAACCTCAAAAGAGTAATAATGGTGGAAAAAAGAGAGAGAAGAGAGAAAAAGTTCGATATTCTATTTTTGAAAATCTCAAATGAACGAAAAGTCTCCACACATGATGTTACAAGCTCTTTAAATAGATATGAGATTACATTCATTTTTTATGCCTCAAAGGATTTTCGCTTTAGCGAAAGTACACATATGAACCAAGGACTTAGCACTTTATCTTCATGCCTTTGGACCTTTATTTGTTGGGCGAATGGACAACTCATTATGGTGAGTTTCTCTTAATTCCAAGGTCTTTAGCTTTGTAGATTTGTTGTGGCGAAGTGCAGCTATGTTGTGGTGAATCTCTATTAGTTCTAGCTTATCAAGCATCCTATTTCACTGTAGCAAATACCTATCTCCCTGTGGCCAGATCATCTCTGTAGCTCCTCATTCTTTGATGATAAAAAAAATCTACTCTTGTAACATCATAATTTACACAAAAGCATCAAATATTATCTTTTAAATTTCCTAAAACCATTTCATATTCTTTGTCAACAAAAACTACAATCAGGTACAAGAATTCTAAAGAAAAATAAGGTGTGAAAAACAATTATCAATAGCCCATCACACTTGCAAAATCAGAGGCCTGTACAAGAGGAGAGATGACCCAACATGTAGGAGATGCTAATGCAATACATAAATTCGAATGATCAGCGAATGAAGCTCATGGAGACTTCTCCAACATACAAGCCCTTCAAGTTTATTTATTGCATTAGCATCTCCTACATGTTGGGTCATCAAGTACAAGAAAGGTAAGTTCAATGTAGTTGTTGATGCACTTTCAAGAAGGTATGCTTTATTCTCAACTCTTGAAACTAAATTCATTGGGTTTGAGCACATTAAAGAATTGTATGACCATGATCCAGATTTTGCTTCTAAATATTCTGCATGTGTACATGCTGCTAAAAATGGGCTCTTTCGGCATAATGACTATTTGTTCAAAGAAAAATGATTATGTGTGCCTAAAGGATCCATGATAAAATTGCTTGCGAAAGAAGCCCATGCAACGGGATTAATGGGGCATTTTGGGGTTTAAAAGACTTTAGACATGTTACATGAGCATTTCTATTGGCCGCATATGAAACATAGTGTGCATAAGTTTTGCAAACAATGCATTGTTTGTCAGGGGTAAAATTTCAAGCCTGGGCGACATCAATTTTGAGTTTTTTAAAGCCTGTTGGGATACAGTGGGATTCGGGATATAGGAGGGGACCCAGGAGTTCTATATTGTGCGGCTCTACCAAAGGGTATCACATCTTCCTTTGTTGCTTATAAACCATTGTTTAATTGTGTTTGAACCCCAATTTTTGTTCCATTTTATGTTCTTTTAACATTATTTTGCTATTAGCACTTATAAATTGAGTAGTTGAATAGGGAGGCTAATAAATTGAGAAAATAGCCAAAAGACAGAAGAAAAGAGAAAGTTCTGAGCATCTCCAAAGACCGTGATCCATGTTGGGTGCAACACTGCTAGTGATGTACTTGCAGACCATACTATTCAAGCATGGCATGCTGATTTTCAAGCAATTATCCATTCAGTGTGACAGATTTGAGAACGGTCGTGCTGCTCATAGCATTGCCTATGTTATTCCATGGCCAAGAAGTAAATTCAACATAAATAATTCTAGAAGTTGGACATGCTGTTCTTAACATTGTCCATGCTGACTTAGCACGCCTTATGCTTACCCCACAATATTGTCTAATTGTCATTAGTATAAATAGAAAAGGGGAGGCATTTTTAGGTTAGCAAGGGTTTTCAAAGTTTTAAACCTGCACCGGGAACAATTGGGACCGTTTAAAAGCATAAAACCAAAGAGGAATCAAAGTACATGTTAACCGATAAAAGCAAAGAGGACCGTTTAAGGCATTGGACCTTAAAATGGTCTTTAGTGATTTTTGCGGACAAAGCTTGATTTGTGAGTTGATTTTAGCCTTAGTTTCACTTTTGTTATTAGTCAATTCATTCAAGGAAACTTCCAAAGAAAAACGTCCGATTGATTTTTTTGATTATTTTATTCAAAGATATTTTGATTATTTTTATTATTTTTTCAAGATATTTTGATTATTTTATTATTATTTTGCTTTTTTTGGTTTAACCGAGGTTATAGCGTGAATGATCGGTTAGATTTTGTTTTAACAGTGATTAAACGAGATTACAACACAAATGATCGGTTGAAATTAATTTTGTCATTTATTAGGTGAGAAAACAACTTAAATAAACGGTTAAAAGCTCGTTAAAGCGGAAGAAAAGAAAACTGAAAGTAAGCGAAATTAAAGTGAAAGTACACAAAACAAGTAGGGACCACTAAGGGTGCATAGAATGAATTGAAAGATTTGATTTCGGGAACTTACCGGTTGAAGACCGAAGAACGACGAAGAACGAACGAAGAACGGTGAAGAACGATGAAGCCACGAAAGCATTGCGGAAGCCACGGAAGCCCCGAAAACCATTTTTCAACAACGTGGAGGAGGTTTCCGCCTAGTTGCTTCCTCCTTAAGCAACCGAACTTCCAAAATGTTCCGAAAGGGCCTAGATTTGAATTGCTATTTACACCCCTATCTTGATAAGTTCACCCCCCAATTTTTGTGTTTTTGGCCGTTTTCTTTCCGAAATCTCACGAAACTTTACGGATTCCATCGTGATGAGTGTTAAGCCTTCCGAAGTGATCAACAATGGTCCTCAAATGATATTAGAGTGTAAAAGTTTATTTACACACACCCCACTTTGCTAAATACACTCCCATTTTCGTGTTTTTGACCGGTTTCTTCTCGAAACATCTTGAAACTTTACGGATTCCCCAATGATGGGTGTTAAACATTTTGAGGTAGTCAAAAGAAGGTCACATGCCAACAAACAATGGTCCCCGGACGAAATTAGGGTATGATAAAGTCCTTCAATGGTGATTTTCCACCAAGGAGATGCAACGGAAGGCAAAGGAGACGAGGAGAGGGGAGGCACCATCCACTAGGGAATAAGCCATGGTAGAAGGAGCTTCACCACCAAGAATAAGCCTTGGATAAGAAGCTCAAAGAGGATGCTTTAATGGAGGAAAAGAAAGAGAGAAGGGGGGAGCATGAAATTCAAGGAATAAAAGAGGGAGAGAAGTTGAACTTTGAAGTTTGTCTCACAAGACTCTCATTCATAAAAGTTACAACAAGTGTTACACATGCTTCTATTTATAGACTAGGTAGCTTCCTTGAGAAGCTTTCTTGAGAAAACTTCCTTGAGAAGCTTCTTTGAGAAAAATTCCTTGAGAAGCTTGAGCTTAGCTACACACACCCTTCTAATAACTAAGTTCACCTCCTTGAGAAGTTTCCTTGAGAAGATTCCTAAAGAAGCTAGAGCTTAGCTACACACACCTCTCTAATATCTAAGCTCACCTCCTTGAGATGAGAAGCTAGAGCTTAGCTACACACCCCTATAATAGCTAAGTTCACCCCCATGCCAAAATACATGAAAATATAAAAAAATGTCCCTACTACAAAGACTACTCAAAATGCCCTGAAATAAAAGGCCAAAACCCTATACTACTAGAATGGCCAAAATACAAGGCCCAAAAGAAGGAAAAACCTATTATAATATTTACAAAGAAGAGTGGACCCAACCTTGGCCCATGGGCTCAGAAATCTACCCTGAGGTTCATGAGAACCCCAGGGCCTTTTTTAGCAGCTCTAGCCTATTCCTCTTGGAGTCTTCTATCTAATACCCTTGGGGGGGTAGGATTACATTAGTGTTTTTGGTTCTACTACAAAGAGACATCATTTTGAAATTTTGATCACATCAATGTAACTGGGGTTCAGCGAAGGTCACGAAAACATCATCAATTTTATAAAAATATAAGTTTCACGTCTCATTTTCAAGGGTTTTTCAAAGGAAGTGTAAAAATATCCTATTATGGTACCCAAAAGACAAGAAACACTAAGAGAAACTCAAACTAACTAGGAGAAAGGCATATGAGTCAAGATTAACTCAGAGAAACTATGAAAAAAAGGATTAGGAGCTTGTTCTCCATCGAATCCTTGAGTTGGATTATGAAGATTCTGCTTTGATTAAAGTTTTCCTCTCCATGCGGTGGTCCGACGGAAACCAACGGTAGCTTATGGTGGCCACTGGTTATCGTGGGTGGTGGAGGAAGAGTAGTTAGGGTTTCTGGGCGGAACTTCTTGGGAGAGAGAGCTCAAAACGCATAACTTTATGTTGTTGGACGTATTTATAATCTGCAGATCTCACTTAGCAAGCTCATCTCGTTAAGCGAAAATTCACTTTTGGCGCAGAGCGCGACATTTCGCACCAAGCGCAATTCTTGTCGGGTTGGAATTGTGATTAGTGCAATTTCTCTCGGGTTGGAATTGTGATTAGCATGCTTGTCTCGCTATGTGAGATGCCCAAAAGTGTGATTTTACAAATCCCAACGGTCAAAGCGTGAATATTTGGGTCACAAACCTATAGTGCAAATTTGAACTTGATCCAATGATTAACAAGTCCGGGATTGCGGTTTTATCTGAACATGTTTAGTTAAAACTTGAAATCTCATATTTTCAACCTAAGTCAATAAAACTCTACATAACACAACATCCACATCAAGGAAATCAGACATGACTAATTCACACAATACCTCAACTCATCCAAATCAATCACATAATCAAATAACACAAGAAATACATTAAACATCGATTTTCAGTTAGTGTAATTTTCAAGACGTTATAATATTATTGCTTAGGCTACACTTGTCCGTGTGCGACATTATTTTGCAAGTCAAGTTTCTGGTGTCATTTTCAAAGACTAGTTGCGGGGTTCCCATATAATTTCAATTTGCATTAGTTAAAAAATTTATGTTCATAATTGTTGTTGATTTGTTGTCTATAATTTCTCATTTTGTCTATAATTTTTGTTAATTGTTTTGTCTCCCACTGGAATTCCAATCAATTGTTTGTTGTGTTTTAATCCATTTCCTTTGTTTGATAATTTATGCTAATTCGATCTTAGAGGGTTTAAATTCCTAAGTGTGACCCTGAGATTGAAAAAGGTTGTCGAGGAACAACGCTAGGAGTATAATGGCTGAAGCAGACGCTAGAAATGGCGATAATGGAGGCAATGCTGGTAATGAGGCTGAACCACAGGAGCACACTTTGTAGGATTATCTCACCCCCATGGTGGGAGTCAAATCCAGTATTGTGCTTCCATGGCTTGCCATTTGAAGAAATGGGTTGATCAACAAGATAGAAAAGATGTAGTTCCATGGCCTGCCATCAGAAGGCACTGTTCTTCATTTGAAGAAATTCTTGAGACTCATAGATATAGTGAGGAGCTCAGCTAATGCTCTTGACTACATCAGATTGGCAACTTTTTCATTCTCATTGGCGGAAAAGGCTAAAGATTGGCTCTATGACTTGCCAAACCAGAGCATTACCAATTTCGGCCAGTATTCAACATAGTTTTTGCATAAATTCTTTCGAGTGTATCAGAGGAATTGGGAATTTTGTCTAATGTGAGCAAGAATACTTGTCGCAACCTACCCTTCGGCGGGAGGGCGACGCGGGGCTCACAGGTGCGTCTTCCAAGAAAGGAAAATGCGCGGAGTTGCCACCAACGTTTATTTGAGGAAGACGTCGGAAAAACCAGAAAATGTGTGGTCTAAGAACTTTAATCGTGAAAGGTTCGGGAGTTGTTTTTACGCACGGGGAAGGTATTAGCACCCCACGCGTCCATCACAAGGGATGGCAGCCTTTAATCAAGTGTGCAAATATGACTTCAAAATGTTTTATTTTCCCTTTTTTATGTCTTTTTGTGTTTTTATGCTTTTTATGTTTTTAATTTTGGTGTGGCCGACAAAGGTGTTTCCCTCGCTCCTATGTATCCTCAATTGCGATGAGGAAATCAGACCTACGTAGTTCTTTCAGAACTAAACGCTGGTTAAGTTGTTTTGATCTTTTTCCGCAAGATCAATTTTAACCGAACAAAGGTCATTTAAGGCACTGCACCATTAAACGATCTTTTGATTTTGAAAGGAGAGAAACATTAAGGCGTTGGACCATTAACGATCTCTTGTTTTTGAAAGGAGAGAAACGTTAAGACATTAGACCATTAACGATCTCTTGGTTTTTGAAAGGAGAGAAACGTTAAGGCATTGGACCATTAACGATGTCTTGGGGTGGTCGACAAAAGCGGGGATTTTGCTCCTACGTATCCTCAATTGCGATGAGGAAATCAGACCTACGTAGTTCTTGCAAAAGCGGTAAAGTTACGTCTTGATATTATGCTTTTAAACGGTCCATGTTAACCGATAAAAGCAAAGAAGACTGTTTAAGGCTATTGGATCGAGTGGCCTCAGAATAATTAAGAAGGGGGGGTTGAATTAATTATTCCTAAACCTTTACTAATTAAAAATTTACTCTTCTAAGGCTTTTACTAAATTGTTAAGAGAATGAGGAGTAGAAGAGAAAGTTAACAGAAAGTAAAAGCGGAAATTAAATGCACAGCGGAAATTAAAAGAGTAGGGAAGAAGGAAACAAACACATAAGAGTTTTTATACTGGTTCGACAACAACCCGTGCCTACATCCAGTCCCCAAGCGACCTACGGTCCTTGAGATTTCTTTCAACCTTGTAAAAATCCTTTTACAAGCAAAGATCCACAAGGGATGTACCCTCCCTTGTTCTCTTTGAACCTAGTGGATGTACCCTCCACTAGAACTGATCCACAAGAGATGTACCCTCTCTTGTTCTCAGTCAAACCCAAGTAGATGTACCCTCTACTTGTATCACAAAGGATGTACCCTCCAATGTGTTAAGACAAAGATCTCAGGATGTACCCTCTACTTGTACCACAAAGAGATTCAAGGATTGTAAAGGATTGTAAGAGATTGATTGGAAAAGTATTCAAGATTATAGAAATGCAAAACAAAGCCTTGCTTTTATAGACTCTTCATGTATGGTCAAGACAACCATTTAGAAGAGTTTTAACTTTTAGAAAAACTTAAAACCAATTTGAAAAAGTCAAAAACCTTTTGAAGAGTTACATCTTTTGATTTATTCAGAAACAGTCACAGGTAATCGATTACCAAATTAGTGTAATCGATTACACAAAGCTTTTATGTGAAAGGATGTGACTCTTCACATTTGAATTTGAATTTCGATGTTCAAAGGCACAGGTAATCGATTACCAAAACATTGTAATTGATTACAGCTTTTTGAAATTAATTGGAACGTTGTAAATTCAATTTGAAAACTTTTTCAAAACAATTTTGCTACTGGTAATCGGTTACAACAATCTGGTAATTGATTACCAGAGAGTAAAAATTCTTTGGTAAACATGTTTTGAGAAAAATCATGTGCTACTCAATTTTTGAGAAAAAACTTTTTATACTTATCTTGATTAAGCCTTCTCTTGATTCTTGAATCTTGATCTTGATTTTTGAGATCTTGAACCTTGAATCTTGATTCTTGACTCTTAACTTTCTTCTTGAGTCTTGAATTCTTCTTGATTCTTATCTTGAACTCTTGAATTGTTCTTGATTCACTTGAGTTGTTCTTTGATTGATCTTTGATTCACTTGAGTTGTTCTTTGATTGATCTTTGAGCTTTTTGTCATCACCTTTGTCATCATCTTTTGTTATCATCATTGTTATCATCAAAACACCTTTGAATCACCTTTGATTCACCATGAAGCTTTGCTTCTACAAAGGCGTTGGACCTTAAAACGGTTTTTAGTGATTTTTATGGACAAAGCTTGATTTATGAGTTGATTTTAGCCTTGGTTTCACTTTGGTTATTAGTCAATTAATCCAAGGAAACTTTCAAAGAAAAACGTCCGATTGATTTTTTTGATTATTTTATTCTTTTTTTCAAGATATTTTGATTATTTTATTATTATTTTTCTTTTTTTGGTTTAACCGAGGTTACAACATGAATGATCGATTAGATTTTGTTTTAACAATGATTAAACGAGATTACAACACAAATGATCGGTTGAAATTCATTTTATCATTTATTAGGTGAGAAAACGGCTTAAATAAACGGTTAAAAGCTCGTTAAAGCGAAAGAAAAGAAAACTGAAAGTAAGCGAAATGAAAGTGAAAGTACACATAACAAGTAGGGACCACTAAGGGTGCATAGAATGAATTGAAAGATTCGATTTCGGGAACTTACCGGTTGAAAATCGAAGAACGACGAAGAACGAATGAAGAACGGTGAAGAACGATGAAGAATTTCCACATAATTGCTTACGGAAACGTCTCGGAAGCGTTACGGAAGCACCTCAGCTTTGATTTTCTTCACGAAAACACATTTTTTCACCCAAAACAACTAAAATGCATAGCCAAGGGGTCATGAACATTTTGAAACAGCCCCCCTCCCCTATTTATAGGGAAATGGGAGGTGGCTGCCGCCCAGAGGCTTATTGAGGAAGATTTCTAAGCGCATCCCAATTACTAAGTTCACCCCCCTTTTCAAACTTTACGGAAAAGTTACCGAAGCCTTATGAAAGTGTTTTGGATTTAATTTTCATCTTTTTTTTCTCTTCCCTTTCACCAATTTTGAGTGAAATATGCTTACCCAAGGTTTTCAGAAATTTTACGGAAGCATTATGGAAGGCACGAAGCCCGGGAAACCATTTTTCAACAAAACGTGGAGAAGCTTGCCGCCCAGTTGCTTCCTCCTTAAGCAACCAAACTTCCAAAATGTTCCGAAAGGGTCTAGATTCGAATTGCTATTTACACCCTATCTTGATAAGTTCACCCCCCATTTTTGTGTTATTAGATGTTTTCTTTCCGAAATCTCACGAAACTTTACGGATTCTGCCGGGATGAGTGTTAAGCCTTCCGAAGCGATTAACAATGGTCCTCGGATGAAATTAGAGTGTAACAATTTATTTACACACACCCCACTTTGCTAAATACACTCATGTTTTGTGTTCTTGGCCGGTTTCTCTCCGAAACATCCCGGAAGTTTACGGATTCCATGGCGATGGGTGTTAAACATTTTGAAGTGGACAAATGAAAGTTGCATGCCGACAAACAATGGTCCCCAGACGAAATTAGGGTATGACAATTTCTCCTCTTTACTTATCTTTTATTGGAGATAAAAGGGAAGTAAAGATAAGACATTAAATTCGTTCAAGCTGAATCTTTACCCGACCGGCCACTAGCGCAAATCCAAGCAGTAAAACCCATGAAGGCATGAAGGTATTGAAATTCCTTCTTTTCTCGTTTAATTCATTTTCATTTTCACTCTTTTTTTTTAAAGCGTACAAACAATGGACGTCGAGTCCTACAAAACACAGGGGAAAGGATATTGAAGTTTTTGAGGTGAAGACATTGTCGTCTTCAAAAAGCAAATGAAGACATTGTCACCTTTTGAAGGCATGCAATGACTGAAGACATTGTCGTCTTTGAAATGTGTGAGGACATTGTCGCCTTTTGAAGGCATGCAATGACTGAAGACATTGTCATCTTCGAAATGTGTGAGAACATTGTCGACTTTGAAGGCATGCAATGACTGAAGACATTTTTGTCTTCGAAATGTGTGCGGACATTGTCGCCTTTGAAGGCATGCAATGACTGAAGACATTTTTTTCTTCGAAATGTGTCTGAATTACCGTATAGGGCGTCTCCGCATGCTACCTGACTTCTCACACGTTCGGGTAGCAGAATTGTGTGTGTACGGATAACCACTTGGGGTATTTCCGCCTATCACCTAACTTCACAGGTCAGGATTAATAGAAGTGTGTTTGTACGGATAACCGCTTGGGGTATTTCTGCCTGCCACCTGACTTCACAGGTCGGGATTAACAGAAGTTGTCTTTGTACGGATAACGACTCGGGTATCTCCACCTGTCACCTGACTTCATGGGTCAGGATTAACAGAAGTGTGAGACTAAAAAACGTCTTAGTCGGAAGATGCTGACATCTCTGGGAAAGGTGCAGCTGACGACGTTAGTCACTACATGCTATCGGTCTTTGAGTCTTACAGATAGCAAATGAGACTTTTTTGCAGTCTCGGCCGGAAGACGCTGACATTTCTGAGAAAGGTGCAGATGACGATGTTAGTCACTGCATGCTATCGGGCTTTGAGTCTTACAGATAGCAAATGAGACATTTTCGCAGTCTCGGCCGGAAGATGCTGACATCTCCGGGAAAGGTGCAAATGGCGATGTTAGTCACTGCATGCTATCGGGCTTTGAGTCTTACGGATAGCAAATGAGACTTTTTTGCAGTCTTAACCAGAAGACGCTGACATCTTTGGGAAAGGTGCTGATGAAGACATTAGTCACTGCATGCTATCGGGCTTAGAGTCTTATGGATAGCAAATGAGACTTTTTCACAGTCTTGGCCGAAAGACGCTGACATCTCCGGGAAACGTGTAGGTGACGATGTTAGTCACTGCATGCTATCGGGCTTTGAGTCTTACGGATAGCAAATGAGACTTTTTCGCAATCTCGGCCGAAAGACGCTGACATCTTCGGGGAAGGTGCAGATGACGATGTTTAGTCATTGCATGCTATCGGGCTTTGAGTCTTACAGATAGCAAATGAGACTTTTTCGCAGTCTCGGTCGGAAGACGCTGACATCTCCGGGGAAGGTGCAGATGACGATGTTTAATCAATGCATGCTATCGGGCTTTGAGTCTTACGGATAGCAAATGAGACTTTTTCGCAGTCTCGGCCGGAAGATGCTGACATCTCCGGGGAAGGTGTAGATGATGACATTTGTCACTGCATGCTGTCGGGCTTTGAGTCTTACGGATAGCAAATGAGACTTTTTCGCAGTCTCAACCGGAAGATGCTGACATCTCTGGGTAAGGTGCAGATGATGATGTTAGTCATTGCATGCTACCGGGCTTTGAATCTTACAGATAGCAAATGAGACTTTTTCGTAGTCTCAGCCGGAAGACGCTGACATCCCCGGGGAAGGTGCAGATGAC
The DNA here is from genome assembly GCF_004193775.1 of Glycine soja. Lineage (NCBI taxonomy): Eukaryota > Viridiplantae > Streptophyta > Magnoliopsida > Fabales > Fabaceae > Glycine > Glycine soja. Next base: position 30,516,930 of record NC_041002.1, on the reverse strand, counting down.
GACATTTAGTCACTGCATGCTATCGAGTTTTGAGTCATACAGATAGCAAATGAGACTTTTTCGCAGTCTCGGATGGAAGACACTGACATCTCTAGGAAAGGTGCAGATGATGACATTAATCATTGCATGCTTTCGGGATTTGAGTCTGACGGATAGCAAATGAGACTTTTTTGCAGTCTCGGCTAGAAGACGCTGACATCTCCGAGAAAGGTGCAAATGAAGACGTTAGTCACTGCATGATATCGGGCTTTAAGTCTGACGGATAGCAAATGAGAATTTTTTGGAATCTCGGCCGGAAGAGGCTGACATCTCTGGGAAAGGTGCAGGTGACGACGTTAGTCACTGCATGCTACCAGACGCTTGAGTCACAATAGTAAAAGTTGGGGTGGTCGACAAAAGCGAGGCTTTTGCTCCTACGTATCCTCAATTTGTTACAAGGAACTCAGATCTACGTTGTTCTTGATTTTGTGATGTGTGAGACTAAAATAGTCTCGATGTTCTGTCACTAAAATGCGAACATGCTTTAGTAAAGAAACAAAACCTCCAACTGATCAGAGCAACATATAATTTTTGGTGAAAAACAATGTGTCTATCGGGGAAGGAAACTATACTGATGAAATTTTCTCATAACCATAAATGAGATTTTGGATGTTAGTGTTTCGTTTCTAAACGACCATTTAGAGGAAACACTGGGTCCAACAAAATAGAAGAAAATCACTCAATGTGTATCAATCTCACACAGGTAAGTGTTTTATCCTAATTCCGAATCAGAGATATGTCATGACTTGATTTTGCAAATCATTTCCTATCAAATCAAAGATTACATGTGTGATCATGGATCAATAGGACTTTTTCGGGAATGGTGTTTTTTTTGGTGGGAAATTTGGCTTTGAGTGTTTTGGCCTTTTCCTTTTTTGTTTTTGTTTAGTGCGAGGTGAAAAAGTCACCGACGCACAGGATTTTGGTTGGCAATCAAAGGGAGAGGACCACTTCAAGTCGTGGTTTCCTTTCTTTTCTTATTTGCTTGTGACAATTCAAATATTGTCTGGTCCGAAGACCTTTCTATATATTTCTTTTGTTTTCTTCCGATCTTTGATCGGGAACTTTTCTTTTTCTTTTGTTTTCTTCTGATTTTTGATCAGAAATTTCTCTTTTTCTTTTGTTTTCTTCCGATCTTTGATCGTGAACTTTCTTTGTTCCATTCATACAAACCAAACTTGGAATTGAAAGCGGTTTTCCACTCATCACCCTTTTTCATCCTGATTTGGTGATAACCACTTTTAAGATCAATTTTTGAAAAGATATTGGCACCATGCAACTCATCAAGCAAATCATGAAGTCTAGGAATGGGGTGCCTATACTTTATAGTGATGTTGTTGATTGCCCTGCAATCTGTACACATTCTCCACGTACCATCCTTTTTGGGCACCAACAACACTGGCACAACACATGGGCTTAGGCTCTCTTGGACCCAGCTCTTCTCCAACAACTCTTTAACCTGAGACTCTATCTCCTTAGTCTCCTAAGGGTTAGTCCTATAGGCTGGCCTATTAGGAAGGCTTGCTCCTGGGACTAAATCTATTTGGTGTTCTATTCCCCTTAAAGGAGGTAACCCAGGGGGTATCTCTTTGTGAAATATATCACCAAATTCATGTAAGAGTTCTTGGACCTTTGGGGGTAAGGTCTCAAATGTAGGAATTGTGGTAATGCTAAGGGATGTTTCCCTTGATAGGAGAAGCTAGAAAGATTGTTTAAGAAGGAGTGCTCTTTTAATATCATCTTTTGTTGCAAAATGATTTTCCTTCTTAACAATCTTTTTGGAGGAATCCTTTTCCTCTTTTTCCTTCCCCTTGGCCTTTGAAGACAAGGCCTTACTATCCTTCTTTTTCTTTTGTTTTTCTAGTTTTTCTTCCTCATCCTTCTTATCTTTCATAGTTAGCTGATCTTTGGCTACCTGTGAAGGTGTTTGAGGATGCAACACAAATTTAGTGCCAAGATGGGTGAGGGTAATCTCATTAGTTAGGCCATTGTAAATGATCTTACTATCAAATTGCCACGACCTTCCTAAAAGAATATGTCCTGCCTCCATGGGAACTATATCACAATTAACTTCATCCTTATATGTCCCAATGGAGAAAGGTACCTTCACTTGTTGGTTAACTATCATTTCCCCTTGCTCATTGAGCCATTGAAGTTTATAAGGTTTTGGGTGGGGAATGATAGTGAGGTTCAACTTGGACTACTATAAATGTCTCGACCCCTCATGATCATGGTTTTCTTTGTGGGGCATTGAGAAGCAATGCGACCTCTCCCAAGACATTTGAAGCATTTAATGTTGCTAGTCTTTTCTTGGGAACTAGTCTTAGGGGTGTATTTCTCTATGGTCTTACCCTTATCTTCCTTGGGTTTTGAAGGTGCAGCCCCTAAAATTCCATGGGCTTGGTCCTTCCTTGGATAAGAGTGAGAGCCATAAGATTTTGAAGAAGTCTTTCTTTTAAGTTGTTGCTCTACCCTTATTTCCCAATCTAAGTTAGCCTCTACATTGTCCTTCCCATGGAAGTATAGGTGGTTAATGTTAGCCTCTTGAGGCTTTCTTTCCTTTTCTCTCCAATGGGAGTGAGGTCTAGGATGTGCCCTATGCCTTCCTTCATAATAGTCACGAAGTTCTTCACTTAGGTTCTTGCAAGAGTTATGACTACTATAGGAGGCATGTTTTGCTTTTCTTAACTCTTTTAGTATTTTCCTTCTTTCTTCTTCCCTTATTTTCTCTTTTTCATCTTGACTTATTTCTTCCACTCTTTTTTTTCCTTTTTCTTTTCTCTCTTGTTTTTCTTTCCACAACTTAAGGGATCTCAACTCATCTAATATCTTATACAAGGGGTCCTTAGGAGTAGAACCCTCACCATTAACACTAGATGAAGAATCAAGACTCATGTTGGTTCCTAAGTTATGGTTCTTTCTTGTTGGGGGTTTAAAAACAAAAAGGTAAAAGAAACTATGGTTGAAACTAGCCAAAATAAACACTAAAAGAGGTGTGAAAGATAAGATAAAAACTAATTGGTAAAAGGCAAGCTATCTAGGCGGTTTGACAATGGAGAGTAAAGGAAATAAGCTATGAAAGTAAGAAAGAAATTAAAGTGCAAGAAATGCAAACTAGGCTGATCCTAAGAGTGTTTGGATGACCTCATTTAAGGTTCCCAACAAAACACTCACTATCCTAAGGAAAAATTGCCTAAAATTATTACACACAAATGGAAGTAGGGTGACCTATTGTAGGCTCCCAACTTACTTCCAATGAAAGGCCTTTTTGTTACAAAATTTGAAAGCAAAACAAATTGCCAATTACAAAAAAAAAGTCCTCAAATTTGGTGGCTATTCTCTCTTTAGTGTTTCACTCAATTTGGAGTGCTTCTTAGTCCAATAGGTCTTAAGGTGGTTGGCCCCTTGCTTCTTGAGTCAAATTCTTCAAGATATGGCACCAATTCTCCTTTCCAATTCCCTATATGGCTACTCACAAGCAAGGAAACAAAGAGACAAGCAATAACGAAAGACCAAAAAAAAAAGAAATGAAAGCTAAAACAATAGATTTTTAACAAGACAAATTTCCAAGGATTGTTCAACAATTAAAGCAATGAAAAGCACAAAAAAGCAAGCTAGGACTCAGAGAAACCTAGAATGGCTCTAGATTAGAGTAGAAAACTAAAAAAAAAAAGACTCAAGAAACCTCTAGTTTTGGCACTTGTTTTTTCAATAATTTTCAAATGAAATTTCAGAACTAGGATTGGTATAAAATAGGCACCAATTATAGAACAAATTTTGAGCGAAAACAACAAGCACACTTCCCTTTCACTTTTTTTTTCTTTTCTTGGACACTGATTTTTGTGCCAACTTGTGTGATTTTTCTTATTTTTTCCTTTAATCCAAATAGATTGGTTATTTTTTTCATAATTTTGGCCCAGATGTATAGAAAATTCAGTAAAAAGTTAAGCTCAAAACACGTAGTGACCAATTCCCAGTAATTTATACAAGTTTGTATGTTCAAGCTGCCAGCACCAGCGATTTCAACCTAGAAATCAAGAGTAGTGTTTATGTTGCTTAAGGCTTGGATAGTTACAATTTGTGTTTGCTTATGCTCAATTATATTGAATAGCACAATTCAAGAGAGCTTAAGACTTATTTTGATTCACAAATCCAGCCATAACTCAGCACCACAACTCAACTTCATTATAAGCATCATAATCCAGCCACAACTCAACTTAATTATAGGCATCATGTAGGAAATTTAGAAGAAAAAAAAAAGAGTTCAACAACAAGACTACTTCTAGGAATTGATTTAGAACATGTTATGAACTAAATAACATGCATGAATTAGACTCAAAATTCAAAAGATAGGCTAATAATGACAAGAATACATGAACAAATGTATCTAGAATTCAATCAACAAAATAAAAATTCAACACAAACTTAGAACATAATGTGACAATTACTATGACTAAACATGACTCTAAGACAACATGGATTAAGTGATTTACACTTAGATTTTTGTGCTTTTTTTTCTAATCAATATTTTGGAAGAAAATTTAGATCTAAGGTTCAGCACAAGAATATTATGAATGAAAAATGATAGAACCTAAAACACAAAAAGATGATTCAAGAGTAGATCTACAAAATTTGAACCACAGAAATACAAGAACAAGTGTAGATCTAAGATTTAATCGGTTTATTTTTTTTAATCTACTCTAAACAGCACCAAACCACAAGAAAATGGAGGATATACATGGAGAATAAGATGAAGAACAAGGAATTAAAGAGAATTCACCGAACAAAAAGATTGAGGAAGCAAAAGAACACCACCTAGATGAAGATGCTCTGATACCACATGATGTAAGCTCCATTGGAGCTTGTAGGCCTAAGATCTTCTTCATCAATGAATTCCTTTGCTTCTTGGAAGATGAATGACAGTGGAATGGAGAAAGGAAGAGAGAGAGGAGATGCCACTTCAAGGAGAAGATGAGTCTAGAAGAAGCTCACCACCATAGGAGGCCATGAATAAGAGTTTAGAGGAAGAAGGAGATGAATGAAGGGAGAGGGAGAGAAGAGCACAAAATTTTGTGCTCCAAAAGAGCTCTGAAATCTGAAGTTAATATTCAAATGATCAAAGTTCAAAAAAATGCACACACATGACCTCTATTTATAGCCTAAGTGTCACACTAAATTGGAGGGAAATTGAAATTTCTCTTGAATTTGAAATTGAATTTGTGGAGCCAAAATTTGGAGCTAAAATTTCACTAATTATGATTAGTGAATTTTAGTTATGGTTCAGCCTACTAATCCAAGATCAATTCCAAGATTCTCCACTAAGTGTGCTTAGGTGTCATGAGGCATGAAAAGCATGAAGGACATGCACAAAGTGTGATTATATGATGTGACAATGGGGTGTAGTAAGCAAATGCTCACCTCCCCCTCTAAAATTTAATTGGATTGGGCTTCTACCAATTCAATTAAATTTATTTCCAACCACACACATCAAATATTAACTTAGTGCATATGAAATTACAAAACTACCCCTAATACAAAAAATAGTCTAGGTACCCTAAAATATAAGGGTTGAAAAATCCTATATTTCTAGGGTACCCTGCCTACAATATGGAGCCCTAAATACAAGGATCAAATATCATGAAATCATAGTCTAATATGTACAAAGATAATTGGACCCATCCTTGGCCCATGGGCTCAGAAATCTACCCTGAGGTTCATGAGAACCCTAGGGCCTTCTTCAACAACTCTAGCCCAATCTTCTTGGAGCCTCTTGCTCATGGTTCTAGTGACTGATCCCTTCCTAGGGAGGAGTGCATCATGTAGTCCTCTAAAGGTGAGGACGTGTAGCCCTCTAAAGGCGAGGATGTGTAGCCCTTTAATGGCGAAGACGTGTACTCCTGTGAAGGCGAGGATTTGTAGTCCTCTGAAGGTGAGGACGTGTAGTCCTCTGAAGGCGAGGACTTGTAGTCCTCTGAAGGTGAGGACGTGTAGCAATTTGAAGGCAAGGACGTGTAGCCCTCTGATGGTGAGGACGTGTAGTCCTTTTAAGGCGAGGACGTGTAGTCCTCTGAACGTGAGGACGTGTAGTCCTTTGAAGGCGAGGGCGTGTAGCCCTCTCAAGGCGAGGATGTGTAGCCCTCTGAAGGCAAGGACGTGTAGCCCTCTGAAGATGAGGACGTGTAGTCCTCTGAGCTAAGGGCGTCTAGTCCTCTGAATGCGAGGACGTGTAGCCCTCTGAAGGTGAGGACGTGTAGCCCTCTGATGCCGAGGACATGTAGTCCTCTGAAGGCGAGGACATGTACTCCATTGAAGGCAAGGACGTGTAGTCCTCTGACAGCGAGGATGTGTAGTCCTTTGAAGGCGAGAACGTGTAGTCCTCTGAAGGTGAGGAGGTGTAGCTTTCTAAAGGCGAGGAAGTGTAGTCCTCTGAAGGTGAGGATGCGTAGTCCTTTTAAGGCGAGGGCGTATGGCCTTCTCAAGGTTAGGACGTGTAGTCCTCTAAGGGTCTGTAGCTGTAGTCCTCTGACGACGAGGGTGTGTAGCCCTTTGAAGGCGAGGACATGTAGTCCTCAGAAGCTGAGGGCGTGTAGTCCTCTGAAGGCGAGGATTTGTAGCCCTCTGAAGTCGAGGACGTGTAATCCTCTAAAGGAGAGGACGTGTAGTCCTTTGAAGGTGAGGGCGTGTAGTCCTCCAAAGTTGAGGATGTGTAGCCCTCTGATGGCGAGGACGTGTAGTCCGCTGAAGGGCAAGACGTGTAGCCCTCTGAAGGCAAGGACATATAGTCCTCTGAAGTTGAGGGCGTGTAGTCGTCTGAAGGCGAGGACGTGTAGCCCTCTGATGGCGAGGATGTGTAGTCCTCTGAAGGCGAGGACTTGTAGTCCTCTGAAGGTGAGGACATGTAGTCCTCTGAAGGCGAGGGCGTGTAGTCCTCTGAAGCTGAGGGCGTGTAGTCCTCTGAAGGTGAGGACTTGTAGCCCTCTGAAGTCGAGGACGTGTAGTCCTCAGAAGGCGAGGACGTGTAGTCCTCTGAAGGTGAGGGCGTGTAGTCCTCCGAAGTTGAGGATGTGTAGCCCTCTGATGGCGAGGACGTGTAGTCCGCTGAAGGGGAAGACCTGTAGCCCTCTGAAGGCGAGGACATGTAGTCCTCTGAAGCTGAGGGCGTGTAGTCGTCTGAAGGCGAGGACGTCTAGCCCTCTGATGGCGAGGACGTGTAGTCCTATGAAGGCGAGGACGTGTAGTCCTCTAAAGGTGAGGACATGTAGTCTTCTGAAGGCGAGGGCGTGTAGCCTTCTCCAGACGAGGACGTGTAGTCCTCTAAGGGTTTGTAGGTGTAGTCCTCTGACGGCGAGGGCATGTAGTCCGCTTAAGAGGAGGGCATGTAGCCCTTAGAGTAAGAGTGTGTAGCCCTATGAAGGCGAGGACGTGTAGCCCTCTGACGGGGAGGACGCGTAGTCCTCTGAAGGCGAGGACGTGTAGCCCTCTGAAGGCGAGGACGTGTAGCCCTCTGATGTCGAGGAAGTGTAATCCTCTGAAGGAGAGAATGTATAGTCCACTAATGGCGTGGACGTGTAGTCTTCTGAAGGCGAGGATGTGTTGTCCTCTGAAGTTGAGGACGTGTAGCCCTCTAAAGGCGAGGACATGTAGCCCTCTGACGGCGAGGACATGTAATCCTCTGAAGGGGAGGATGTGTAGTCCTCTAAAGGCGTGGACGTGTAGTCCTCTGAAGGCGAGGACGTGTAGTTCTCTGAAGTTGAGGACGTGTAGCCCTCTAAAGGCGAGGACGTGTAGCCCTCTGAAGGCGAGGACGTGTAGTCCTCTGAAGGCGAGGGCGTGTAGCCCTCTGAAGGCGAGGACGTGTAGTCCTCTGAAGGCAAGGGCGTGAAGCCTTCTCAAGGTGAGGACGTGTGGTCCGCTAAGGGTTTGTAGCTGTAGTCCTCTGACGGCGAGGGCCTGTAGTCCTCTTAAGGTGAGGGCGTGTAGTCCTCTGAAGGCGAGGACTTGTAGCCCTCTGAAGGCGAGGACGTGTAGTCCTCTAAAGGCGAGGACGTGTAGTCCTCTAAAGGTGAGGGCGTGTAGTCCTCCGAAGTTGAGGACCTGTAGCCCTTTGATGGCGAGGACGTGTAGTCCTCTTAAGGTGAGGACGTGTAGTCCTCTGAAGGCGAAGGGGTGTAGCCCTCTCAAGAGGAGGACGTGTAGTCCTCTAAGGGTTTGTAGCTGTAGTCCTCAGACGGCGAGGGAATGTAGTCCGCTTAAGACGAGGGCGTGTAGCCCTCAGAGTGGGGGTGTGTAGCCCTATGAAGGCGAGGGCATGTAGCCCTCTATCAGGGAGGACGTGTAGTCCTCTGAAGGCGATGACGTGTAGCCCTCTGAAAGCGAGGATGTGTAGCCCTCTGATGCCGAGGATGTGTAATCCTCTGAAGGAGAGGATATGTAGTCCACTGATGGGGTGGACGTGTAGTCCTCTGAAGGCGAGGACGTGTTGTCCTCTGAAGTTGAGGACATGTAGCCCTCTAAAGGCGAGGACGTGTAGCCCTCTGACGGCGAGGACATGTAATCCTCTATAGGGGAGGATGTGTAGTCCTCTGAAGGCGTGGACGTGTAGTCCTCTGAAGGCGAGGACGTGTAGTCCTCTGAAGAGTAGGATGTGTATCCCTCTAAAGGCGAGGACGTGTAGCCCTCTCAAGGCGAGGACGTGTAGTCCTCTGAAGAGTAGGACGTGTAGCCCTCTAATGGCGAGGACGTGTAGCCCTCTGCAGGCAAGGACGTCTAGTCCTCTGAAGGCGAGGACGTGTAGCCCTCTAAAGGCGAGGACTTGTAGCCCTGTGACGACGAGGACATGTAATCCTCTGAAAGGGAGGACGTTTAGTTCTCTGAAGGCGAGGACGTGTAGTCCTCTAAAGGTGAGGACGTGTAGCCCTCTAAAGGCGAGGACGTGTAGTCCTCTGAAGGTGTGAGCGTGTAGTCATCTGAAGGTGAGGACGTGTAGCCCTCTGAAGGCGAGGACATGTAGTCCTCTGAAGCTGAGGGCATTTAGTCCTCTGAAGGCGAGGACGTGTAGTCCTCTGAAGAGTAGGACGTGTATCCCTCTAAAGGCGAGGACGTGTAGCCCTCTCAAGGCGAGGACGTGTAGTCCTCTGAAGAGTAGGACGTGTAGCCCTCTAAAGGCGAGGACGTGTAGCCCTCTAAAGGCGAGGACTTGTAGCCCTGTGACGACGAGGACATGTAATCCTCTGAAAGGGAGGACGTTTAGTTCTCTGAAGGCGAGGACGTGTAGTCCTCTAAAGGTGAGGACGTGTAGCCCTCTAAAGGCGAGGACGTGTAGTCCTCTGAAGGTGTGAGCGTGTAGTCATCTGAAGGTGAGGACGTGTAGCCCTCTAAAGGTGAGGACGTGTAGCCCTCTGATGGCGAATACGTGTAGTCCCAAGAAGGGGAGGATGTGTAGTCCTCTGAAGGCGAGGACGTGTAGTACTCTAAAGGTGAGGACGTGTTGCCCTCTGAAGGCGAGGATGTGTAGTCCTCTGAAGCTGAGGGCGTGTAGTCCTCTGAAGGCGAGGACATGTATCCCTTTGAAGACGAGGACGTGTCGTCCTTTGAAGGTGAGGGCGTGTAGTCCTCTGAAGGGGAGGGCGTGTAGTCCTCTAAAGTTGAGGACGTGTAGTCCTCTGATGGCGAGGACGTGTAGTCCTCTGAAGGGGAGGACGTGTAGCCCTCTGAAGGCGAGGACATGTAGTCCTCTGAAGCTGAGGGCAATTAGTCCTTTGAAGGCGAGGACGTGTAGTCCTTTGAAGGCGAGGACGTGTAGTCCTCTGAAGGTGAGGAGGTGTAGCTTTCTAAAAGCGAGGACATGTAGTCCTCTGAAGCTGTGGACATGTAGTCCTTTTAAGGCGAGGACTTGTAGTCATATGAAGGTGAGGACGTGTAGTCCTATGAAGGTAAGGAAGTGTAGTCCTCTGAAGGCGAAGGCGTGTAGCCATCTCAAGGCGAGGATGTGTAGCGCTCTAATGGCGAGGACGTGTACTCTTCTAAAGGCGAGGATGTGTAGTCTTCTGAAGGCAAGGACGTGTAGTCCTCTGAAGGCAAGGACGTGAAGTCCTCGAAGGTAAGGACGTTTAGCCTAGCCCTCTCATGGCGAGGACGTGTAGTCCTCTGATGGTGAGGACGTTTAGCATAGCCCTCTGATGGTGAGGACGTGTAGTCCTCTGAAGGCGAGGACTTGTAGTCTTCTGAAGGCGAGGACGTGTAGTCCTTTAAAGGTGAGGGCGTGTTGTCCTCTGAAGGGGAGGACGTGTAGCCCTCTAATGGGGAGGACGTGTAGTCCTCTGAAGGGGAGGAGGTGTAGTGCTCCGAAGGGGAGGACATGTAGCTCTCTAAAGGCGAGGATGTGTAGTCCTTTGAAGGTGAGGACGTGTAGCCCTCTAATTGCGAGGACGTGTAGCTATCTGATGGTGAGAGCGTGTAGGCCTCTAAAGGGGAGGATGTGTAGTCCTCTGAAGGTGAGGACGTGTAGCCCTCTAAAGGCGAGGACGTGAAGTCCTCTGAAGGCTAAGGGCATGTAGCTCTCTAAAGGCGAGGACGTGTAGTCCTCTTTAGGTGAGGATGTGTAGCCCTCTGAAGGCGAGGCTTTGTAGTCCTATGAAGGTGAGGGCGTGTAGTTTTCTGAAGGTGAGGACGTGTAGTCCTCTAAAGATGAGGACGTGTAGTCCTCTGAAGGCGAGGACGTGTTGTCCTCTGAAGTTGAGGACATGTAGCCCTTTAAAGGCAAGGACGTGTAGCCCTCTGACGGCGAGGACATGTAATCCTCTATAGGGGAGGATGTGGAGTCCTCTGAAGGCGTGGACGTGTAGTCCTCTGAAGGCGAGGACGTGTAGTCCTCTGAAGAGTAGGACGTGTATCCCTCTAAAGGCGAGGACGTGTAGCCCTCTCAAGGCGAGGACGTGTAGTCCTCTGAAGAGTAGGACGTGTAGCCCTCTAAAGGCGAGGACGTGTAGCCCTCTGTAGGCGAGGACGTCTAGTCCTCTGAAGGCGAGGACGTGTAGCCCTGTGACGACGAGGACATGTAATCCTCTGAAAGGGAGGACGTTTAGTTCTCTGAAGGCGAGGACGTGTAGTCCTCTAAAGGTGAGGACGTGTAGCCCTCTAAAGGCGAGGACGTGTAGTCCTCTGAAGGTGTGAGCGTGTAGTCATCTGAAGGTGAGGACGTGTAGCCCTCTCAAGGTGAGGACGTGTAGCTCTCTGATGGCGAATACGTGTAGTCCCCAGAAGGGGAGGATGTGTAGTCCTCTGAAGGCGAGGACGTTTAGTACTCTAAAGGTGAGGACGTGTTGCCCTCTGAAGGCGAGGATGTGTAGTCCTCTGAAGCTGAGGGCGTGTAGTCCTCTGAAGGCGAGGACATGTATCCCTTTGAAGACGAGGACGTGTCGTCCTCTGAAGGTGAGGGCGTGTAGTCCTCTGAAGGTGAGGACGAGTAGCCCTCTGAAGGCGAGGACGTGTAGTCCTCTGAAGGCTAGGGCATGTAGCTCTCTAAAGGCGAGGACGTGTAGTCCTCTTTAGGTGAGGATGTGTAGCCCTCTGAAGGCGAGGCTTTGTAGTCCTATGAAGGTGAGGGCATGTAGCTTTCTGAAGGTGAGGACGTGTAGTCCTCTGAAGATGAGGACGTGTAGTCCTCTGAAGGCGAGGACGTGTAGTCCTCTGAAGAGTAGGACGTGTAGCCCTCTAAAGGCGAGGACGTGTAGCCCTCTGAAGATGACGGCGTGTTGTCCTCTCAAGGTGATGTCGTGTAGCCCTCTGATGGCGAGGACGTGTAGTCCTTTGAAGGGGAGGACGTGTAGTCCTCTGAAGGCTAGGGCGTGTAGCTCTCTAAAGGCGAGGACGTGTAGTCCTCTTTAGGTGAGGACGTGTAGCCCTCTGAAGGCGAGGCTTTGTGGTCCTATAAAGGTGAGGGCGTGTAGTTTTCTGAAGGTGAGGACGTGTAGTCCTCTGAAGATGAGGACGTGTAGTCCTCTGAAGGCAACGACGTGTAGTCCTCTGAAGAGTAGGATGCGTAGCCCTTTAAAGGCGAGGACGTGTGTCTCTCTGAAGATGAGGACGTGTAGTCCTCTGAAGGCAAGGACGTGTAGTGTAGCCCTCTGATGGCGAGGACGTGTAGTCCTCTGAAGGCGAGGACGTGTAGTCCTCTGAAGGCAAGGACAAGTAGTCCTCTGAAGGTGAGGGCGTGTAGTCCCTGAAGGTGAGGACGTGTAGCCCTTTGACCTCTGAAGGGGAAGAGGTGTAGTCCTCTGAAGGCGAGGGAGTGTAGCCCTCTCAAGGAGAGGACGTGTAGTCCTCAGAAGGTGGTGGCGTGTAGCCCTATGAAGGCGAGGGCATGTAGTCCTCTGAAGGCGAGGGTGTGTAGCCCTCTGAAGCCGAGGACGTGTAGTCCTCTCAAGGTGAGAGCGTGTAGCCCTTCGAAGGCGAGGGCGCATAGCCCTCTGATGGGGAGGACGTGTAGCTTTGTAAAGGCGAGGATGTGTAGTTCTCTAAAGGTGAGGACGTGTAGCCCTCTGAAGACGAGGACGTGTAGTCCTCTAAAGGCGAGGGCGTGTAGGCCTCTGAAGGGGAAGACGTGTAGTCCTCTGAAGGTGAGGACGTGTAGCCCTCTAAAGGCGAGGATGTGTTGTCCTATGAAGGTGAGGGCGTGTAGTCCTCTACAGTCGAGGACGTGTATCCCTCTGAAGGCGAGGACGTGTAGTCCTCTGAAGATGAGGGTGTGTAGTCCTCTCAAGGTGATGACGTGTAGCATTCTGATGGCGAGGACATGTAGCCCTCTGATGGAGAGGACATGTAGTCCTCTGAAGATGAGGACGTGTAGCCCTCTGATGGCAAGGACATGAATAACCCAAATTCAAATATAAACCACCTAGTCTTATAACATAAATCATAGATGTTTAGTCGTACTAAGAAAATAGTAAAAGAAATACTAAATGTTCAAATTTCATAATAATATAGATCCTTTAGACAAGTCACTAGCATCTAGCAGTCCTAATTCTCTTCTAATAGTGTAGAAAGAATCTTTGTTTAGTGGTTTTGTGAAGATGTCTGCAAGTTGATTTTTAGCATCTACAAATTCAAAAACAACATCTCCTTTTAGAATATGATCTCTAATAAAATGATGCCTAATTTCTATATGCTTGGTTCTAGAGTGGAGAAATGGATTTTTAGATATGTTTATGGCACTTGTGTTATCACATTTTATGGGAATGTGATCCAATACAATTCCATAATCAGATAGTTGTTGTTTCATCCACAGAATTTGTGCACAACAACTACCAGCAGAAATATAGTCTGCTTCTACTGTGGATAATGCTACACTATTTTGCTTCTTGCTATTCGAAGAAACAAGAGCAGACCCTATGAATTGACATGTGCCACTAGTGCTTTTCCTATCTATTTTTGATCCAGCAGAATCTGAATCTGAATATCCTACTAAATTGCATAAAGAATTCTTAGGGTACCATAATCCTAAGTTAATTGTTCCTAATAGATATCTTATGATTCTTTTTATTGTCATTAGATGTGAGAACTTTGGATTTGATTGAAATCTTGCACACATGCATACACTAAACATAATATTTGGCCAACTAATAGATAAGTAGAGTAGAGATCCCATCATACCTCTATATTGTTTTGCATCAACGAGTTGACCGGATTCATATTTGTCAAGGCAACAACTGGTGCTCATCTGAGTTGCCAAGTGTTTTGAGTTTTCCATTCCAAATCTCTTAATGAGTTCCTTGCAATACTTTGCTCGGTTGACGAAGATCCCATCATTTTTTTGTTTGATTTGTAGTCCCAGAAAGTAATTTAACTCACCCGTCATGGACATCTCAAACTCACTTTGCATATGAATAGAAAACTCCTTGCACAAAGATTCATTAGAAGATCCAAAAATTATATCATCAACATAAATTTGTACCAATAAGATATCATTATCCTTATTTTTTATGAATAAGGTGGTATCTACCTTCCCACGAGTGAAATTCTTTTCTAATAGAAATTTACTTAATCTTTCATACCAAGCCCTAGGTGCTTGTTTTAATCCATAGAGTGCTTTCTTAATCTATCGACATGGTCTGATTTTTGTGAGTCTTCAAACCCAGGAGGTTGTTCTAAGTATACCTCATCTTGAATTAGACCATTTAGGAAAGCACTGTTGACATCCATTCGATATAGTTTAAAATTCATAATAGATGCATAGGCTAATAGCATCCTAATGGCTTCTAATCTGGCTACGGGTGCGAAGGTTTCTTCATAGTCTATACTTCTTCTTGGTTATATCCTTTTTCTACAAGTCTAGCTTTATTTCTAATTACTATACCATTTTCATCCAATTTATTTCTAAATACCCACTTAGTTCCTATGATTGGATAGTTTGAAGGTTTCTCTACTAATTCCCATACATCATTTCTCTCAAATTGATTTGATTCTTTTTGCATAGCTATTATCCAATGTTCATCTATAATGGCTTCTTTAAAGTTTTTAGGTTCTATTATAGAAACAAAAGCCATATTATTGCATAAATCTTTGAGAGAGTGTCTAGTTGTTACCCCTTTTGAGATATCTCCGATGATGTTGTCAAGAGGATGATTTCTTGAAGTTTTCCATTCTTTGGGAAGATTATCATTTTCTTGGGCTGTGTCATCTTGATCATCCTTGTTTTCTTCTCTCTTCCTTTTTATATTTCTTTCTTCATTGTGTGTATCTTCCAAGGATTCTGCAATATCATCAAGAAATTCCTTTCTCGGAGAGGTAATATTAGTTTCATCAAAAGTAACATGTATTGATTCCTCAATTGTCATGGTTCTTTTGTTGTATATCCTAAAGGCTTTGCTATGTAAGGAATACCTAAGGAATATGCCCTCATCTGCCTTAGCATCAAATTTTCCTAGGCTTTCTTTACCATTGTTTAGAACAAAACATTTACATTCAAAAACATGTAAATGAGCAATGTTTGGTTTTCTATTGTTAAAAAGTTCATATGGGGTTTTCTTAAGAATGGGTCTTATTAAGGCTCTATTCATAATATAACATGCGGTGTTGACTGCTTCTGCCCAAAAATATTTTGGAAGTGGTGTGTCATTTAAAAGAGTTCTATTAGTTTCTTCTAGGGCTCTATTTTTTCTTTCTACTACTCCATTTTGTTGAGGTGTCCTAAGTGCAGAAAAGTTGTGTTCTATGCCATGTTCATCACAAAACATTTCAAAATCATTGTTTTCAAATTCACCTCCATGATCACTTCTGATGGAGATAATTTTGAGATTTTTCTTGTTTTGGATGACTTTGGCAAGTCTTCTAAATGCATGAAATGCATCATTTTTATGAGTAAGAAATAAAGTCCAAGTATACCTAGAATAGTCATCAACAATTACTAATGCATAGTAACTTCCACCAAAACTCATGACCCTAGATGGTCCAAACAAATCCATGTGCAATAATTGTAATGGTTGAGTGGTAGAAACAATATTTTTAGATTTAAAAGATACTTTTATTTGTTTACCTTTTTGGCATGCATCACATAACTTATCTTTTTCAAATTTTAATTTTGGTAAACCAATAACTAGATCTTTTGAAATTAATCTATTTAGATGATCCATGTTAATATGAGCAATTCTCTTAAGCCATAACCATGGATCATAATCTTTACTTAGAAAGCATGTATCATTTTCAGATTTTTGTTTTAAATCAATCATGTAAACATTATTTTCATTGAAACCTATATGTTCAATATCTTTGTCATGCTCATGCTTGATAACACATTTTTCAGAATCAAAAGATACTTTATATCCTCTATCACATAATTGACTAACACTTAATAAGCTATGCTTTAAACCTTCTACTAGTAACACATTTTCAATAGGAGTAGAGGAACTCATACCTATTTTACTGACTCCAATGATTTTTCCTTTGTTGTTGTCACCATATGTAACGTGTCCACTTTTCTTAGGGGAAATGGTTGTAAATTTTGATACATCTCCTGTCATATGTGTAGAAGCAAGCTTCATGATGATGAATCAAGTGGATTCAAGAAATTTTAATAATGACAAAGATGTTGACAAAAAGCCCAAAGAATGATTTCAAGATTAAATCAAGAACAAATTCAAGAATCAAGAGAAGTTTGATTTCTAGATTCAAGAAAAGATGAATTCAAGTTCCAAAAGAACAAATCAAGAAGACTTCACAAGGGAAGTATTGAAAAAAAATTTCAAAAAAATAAACATAGCACAGTTTTGTTTTTCAAAAGAATTTTCACAAAATTTTCTAAATTACCAGAGTTTTTACTCTCTGGTAATCGATTACGAGTGGCAAAGTTTGATTTCAAAAGCTTTTAACTGAATCCACAACGTTCCAATTGATTTCAAAATGGTGTAATCGATTACAAGATATTGGTAATCGATTACCAATGCATCTGAATGTTGGAATTCAAATTCAATTGTGAAGAATCACATCCTTTCATAAAAAGCTTCGTGTAATCGATTACAAGGATTTGGTAATCGATTACCAGTGACAAGTTTTGAACAAAAATCAAATTTTCAGGTTTTTCTAAAGGTTATAATTCTTCCAATGATTTTCAGGTTTTTCTAAAGGTTATAACTCTTACAATGATTTTCTTGACCAGACTTGAAGAGTCTATAAAAGCAATACCTTGATTTACATTTGAAGAGGACTTACAATACTTACAACCTTTACAAACAACTTTTCCACATATTCTTTTACAACCTTTGAATCTCTTTGAACTTCTTCTTCTTCTTCTTCTTCTTCCTTTGCAAAAAAGCTTTCTAAAGTTTTCTGGTTTTCCAAACCTTGAAAACAAAAGTGTGCTATTCATCTTTTTTATTCCCTTCTCCCTTTGCCAAAAAGAATTCGCCAAGGACTAACCGCCTAAATTCTTTTTGTGTCTCTCTTCTCCCTTTTCCAAAAGAACGAAGGACTAACCGCCTGAATTCTTTTGTGTCTCTCTTCTCCCTTTGCCAAAAAGAATTCGACAAGGACTAACCGCCTGAATTCTTTTTGTCTCTCTCTTCTCCCTTTTCCAAAAGAACAAAGGACTAACCGCCTGAATTCTTTTGTGTCTCCCTTCTCCCTTGTCAAATAATTCAAAACGAAACAGTTTGAGAATTCTTTTGATTCTTCCCTTTCCCATAAACAAAAGATTTCAAAGGACTAACCGCCTGAGAATTCTTTTGTCTCCCCCTTCACAAAGTTTCGAAGGACTAACCGCCTGAGAACTTTGTCTTCACACATTGGAGGGTACATCCTTTGTGATGTAAGCTCCATTGGAGCTTGCAGGCCTAGGATCTTCTTCATCAATGGATTCCTTTGCTTCTTGGAAGATGAATGGCAGCGGAATGGAGAAGGAAGAGAGAGAGGAGATGCCACTTCAAGGAGAAGATGAGTCTAGAAGAAGCTCACCACCATAGGAGGCCATGGATAAGAGCTTGGAGGAAGAAGGAGATGAATGAAGGGAGGGGGAGAGAAGAGCACGAAATTTTGTGCTCCAAAAGAGCTCTGAAATCTGAAGTTTAATATTCAAATGATCAAAGTTTAAAAAATGCACACACATGACCTCTATTTATAGCCTAAGTGTCACACAAAATTGGAGGGAAATTGAAATTTCACTTGAATTTGAAATTGAATTTGTGGAGGCACACTTTGGAGCCAAAATTTCACTAATTATGATTAGTGAATTTTAGTTATGGTTCATCCCACTAATCCAAGATCAATTCCAAGATTCTCCACTAAGTGTGCTTAGGTGTCATGAGGCATGTAAAGCATGAAGGACATGCACAAAGTGTGACTATATGATGTGGCAATGGGGTGTAGTAAGCAAATGCTCACCTCCCCCTCTAAAATTTAATTGGATTGGGCTTCTACCAATTCAATTAAATTTATTTCCCAACACACACATCAAATATTCACTTAGTGTATGTGAAATTACAAAACTACCCCCAATACAAAACTAGTCTAGGTGCCCTAAAATACAAGGGCTGAAAAATCCTATATTTCTAGGATACCCTACCTACATTATGGAGCCTTAAATACAAGACCCAAAATTAATGAAACCTTAATCTAATATGTACAAAGATAAGTGGGCTCATACTTAGCCCATGGGCCCAAAATCTACGCTAAGGCTCATGAGAACCCTAGGGCCTTCTTTTGCATCTTTGGCCCAATCTTCTTGGAGTCTGCTATCCAATGCCCTTAGGGGTAGGATTGCATCAGTTTGTGGTACAAGTAGAGGGTACATCTACTTGGGTTGTTGTAACTGAGAACAAGAGAGGGTACATCTCTTGTGGATTAGTTCTAGTGGAGGGTACATCCACTAGGTTGTTCAAAGAGAACAAGGGAGGGTACATCCCTAGTGGATCTTTGCTTATAAAGGATTTTACATGGTTGAAAAGAAATCTCAAGGACCGCAGGTCGCTTGGGGACTGGATGTAGGCATGGGTTGTTGCCAAACCAATATAAAACTCTTGTGTTTGTCTTCTTCTTCCCTACAGTCTTTATTTTCCGCTGTGCACTTTAATTATCGCTTTTACTTTTGGTTAAGTTTATATTTCTGTTCTTTACCTTCTTAACATTATAGTAAAAGCCTAAGAAGGGTAGATTTTTAATTAGTGAAGGTTCATTAATAATTAATTCAAACCCCCCCCCTTCTTAATTATTCTGAGGCCACTTGATCCTACAATATGCT
The DNA here is from genome assembly GCF_004193775.1 of Glycine soja. NCBI lineage: Eukaryota > Viridiplantae > Streptophyta > Magnoliopsida > Fabales > Fabaceae > Glycine > Glycine soja. The sequence continues at coordinate 30,498,164 of NC_041002.1, read as the reverse complement.
TGGAACATCCACTATCGATGTACCACTTCTTCCTTACAGATTCTTCATTGTTGTTTTCATGAGATTTTATCATGAAACAAGTTGACTTGGTCTTCATCATGATCTTGGAATAACCTATTCCGGAAAATACTTTTGAAAAACAAAGAATTTAAAGAGGCCATGAATCTTGAAGTGGTTAAACTTTCTACAAGATACCTGCTCTGATACCACTTGTTGGATCAAGTGGCCTCGGAATAATTAAGAAGGGGGGTTGAATTAATTATTAATGAACCTTTACTAATTAAAAATTTATCCTTCTTAATGTTACTAAAATCAATTAGGCTTTTACTATAATGTTAAGAAAGTAAAGAACAGAAATAGAAACTTAACCAAAAGTAAAAGCGATAATTAAAGTGCGCAGTGGAAAATAAAGAGTGTAGGGAAGAAGAAGACAAACACAAGAGTTTTATACTGGTTTGGCAACAACCTGTGCCTACATCCAGTCCCCAAGCGACCTGCGGTCCTTGAGATTTCTTTTCAACCTTGTAAAATCCTTTACAAGCAAAGATCCACAAGGGTATACCCTCCCTTGTTCTCTTTGAACAACCTAGTGGATGTACCCTCCACTAGAACTGATCCACAAGAGATGTACCCTCTCTTGTTCTCAGTCACAACAACCCAAGTAGATGTACCCTCTACTTGTACCACAAAGGATGTACCCTCCAATGTGTTAAGACAAAGTTCTCAGGCGGTTAGTCCTTTGAAATCTTTTGTTTATGGGAAAGGGAAGAATCAAAAGAATTTTCAGAGTGTGTCATTTTGAATTCTTTGACAAGGGAGAAGGGAGACATAAAAGAATTCAGGCGGTTAGTCCTTTGATCTTTTGGAAAAGGGAGAAGAGAGACACAAAATGAATTCAGGCGGTTAGTCCTTGTCGAATTCTTTTTGGCAAAGAGAGAAGAGAGACACCAAAAGAATTCAAGCGGTTAGTCCTTCGTTCTTTTGGCAAAGGGAGAAGAGAGACACAAAAAGAATTCAGGCGGTTAGTCCTTGTCAAATTCTTTTTGGCAAAGGGAGAAGAGAATGAAAAAGATGAATAGCACACTTTTGTTTTCTGTGAAAGAATAAAGTTTGGAAACCAGAAAACTCAGAAAGCTTTTTTGGCAAAGGAAGAAGAAGAAGAAGAAGTTCAAGAAGATGTTCAAAGAAACTCAATGGTTGTAAAAGAATATATGAAAAAGTTATGTAAAATTTGTTCTTAAAATGCAAGTCAAAGTCTTGCTTTTATAGACTCTTCATGTCTGGTCAAGAAAACCATTAGAAGAGTTATAACCTTTGGAAAAAACTGAAAACCATTGGAAGATTTATATCTTTTGATTTTTATTCAAAACTTGTCACTGGTAATTGATTACCAAAACCATGTAATCGATTACACAAAGATTTTTATGAAAGGATATGACCCTTCACAATTGATTTTGAATTTCAACGTTCAGATACATTGGTAATTGATTACCAATATCTTGTAATCAATTACACCATTTTGAAATCAATTGGAACGTTGCAAATTCAGTTGAAAGCTTTTTGAAATCAAACTTTGGCATTGGTAATCGATTACAGGAAACTGGTAATCGATTACCAGAGAGTAAAAACTCTGGTAACTTAGAAAATTTTGAGAAAACTCTTTTGAAAAAACAAAACTGTGCTATGTTTGTTTTTTGAAAAAACTTTTCAATACTTCCCTTGTGAAGTCTTCTTCATTTCTTCTCTTGAATCTTGAATTCATCTTTTCTTGAATCTTGAAATCAAACTTCACTTGATTCTTGAATCTTCTTGTTGACTTAATCTTGAAATCATTCTTTGGGCTTTTTGTCATCAACTTTGTCATTATCAAAACTACTTGAATCAACTTGATTCATCATCATGAAGCTTGCTTCTATAATCTCCCCCTTTTTGATGATGACAACCCTAAAATCAAGAAACACATACGCACTCTTGTTCCTAGTCGATCACTCACTTAATTCTACATATTCTCCCCCTTTGTTTTTGAGTTTAAGCTTTACTTGAAATTAAGTTATTTAATTATGTGAATTCTTGATTTAAACCCTATTTTCTCTCCCCCTTTGGCATCAACAAAAAGCCAAAGTGCGCAACAAATATAAAGCATACATAAATGACTAATCATACACAAGACATTCATTGAAAAATCTAAACCAATCATGAAGCAAGAACATGAATAACCCAAATTCAAATATAAACCACATAGTCTTATAACATAAATCATAGATGTTTAGTCATACTAAGAAAATAGTAAAAGAAATACTAAATGTTCAAATTTCAAAATAATATAGATCCTTTAGACAAGTCGCTAGCATCTAGCACTCCTAATTCTCTTCTAACAGTGTAGAAAGAATCTTTGTTTAGTGGTTTTGTGATGATGTCTGCAAGTTGATTTTTAGTATCTACAAATTCAAAAACAACATCTCCTTTTAGAATATGATCTCTAATAAAATGATGTCTAATTTCTATATGCTTGGTTCTAGAGTGGAGAATTGGATTTTTAGATATTTTTATGGCACTTGTGTTATCACATTTTATGGAAATGTGATCTAATACAATTCCATAATCAGATAGTTGTTGTTTCATCCACAAAATTTGTGCACAACAACTACCAGCAGAAATATATTCTGCTTCTGCTGTGGATAATGCTACACTATTTTGCTTCTTGCTATTCCAAGAAACAAGAGCAGACCCTATAAATTGACATGTGCCACTAGTGCTTTTCCTATCTGTTTTTGATCCAGCAAAATTTGAATCTGAATATCCTACTAAATTGCGTAAAGAATTCTTAGGGTACCATAATCCTAAGTTAACTGTTCCTAATAGATATCTTATGATTCTTTTTACTATCATTAGATGTGAGAACTTTGGATTTGATTGAAATCTTGCACACATGCATACACTAAACATAATATCTGGCCTACTTGTAGAGAAGTAGAGTAGAGATCCAATCATACCTCTGTATTGCTTTGCATCAACGGGTTGACCAGATTCATCTTTGTCAAGGTAACAACTGGTGCTCATAGGAGTAGCCAAGTGTTTTGAGTTTTTCATTCCAAATCTCTTAATGAGCTCCTTGCAATACTTTGCTTGGTTGACGAAGATCCCATCATTTGTTTGTTTGATTTGTAGTCCCATAAAGTAATTTAACTCACCCATCATGGACATCTACAACTCACTTTGCATATCAATAGAAAACTCCTTGCACAAAGATTCATTAGTAGATCCAAAAATTATATCATCAACATAAATTTGTACCAATAAGATATCATTATCCTTCTTTTTTATGAATAAGGTGGTATCTACCTTCCCTTGAGTGAAATTCTTTTCTAATAGAAATTTACTTAATCTTTCATACCAAGCCCTAGGTGCTTGTTTTAATCCATAGAGTGCTTTCTTTAATCTATAGACATGGTCTGATTTTTGTGAGTCTTCAAACCCAGGAGGTTGTTCTACATATACCTCCTCTTCAATTAGACCATTTAGGAAAGCACTCTTGACATCCATTTGATATAGTTTAAAATTCATAATAGATGCATAGGCTAATAGCATCCTAATGGCTTCTAATCTGGCTACGGGTGCAAAGGTTTCTTCATAGTCTATACCTTCTTCTTGGTTATATCCTTTTGCTACAAGTCTAGCTTTATTTCTAATTACTATACCATTTTCATCCAATTTATTTCTAAATACCCACTTAGTTCCTATGATTGGATAGTTTGAAGGTTTCTCTACTAATTCCCATACATCATTTCTGTCAAATTGATTTAATTCTTCTTGTATAGCTATTATCCAATGATCATCTATAATGGCTTCTTTAAAGTTTTTAGGTTCTATTAACGAAACAAAAGCCATATTATTGCATAAATCTTTGAGAGAGTATCTAGTTGTTACCCCTTTTGAGATATCTCCGATGATGTTGTCAAGAGGATGATTTCTTGAAGTTCCATATTTAAATCTGATGTGTGAGAAGTAGCGGCGAGGTTAGAGTAGGAAAGGACACTTCATGTCTGAGCAAGAGTGGTGAGGTCCTTCCTAAGCAACTTCCATGGCGCCCCCTCTACATTCAAAACAAATTCCCTCCCTAGGATGCAGAGCCTGGCAGCCAACTCCTGAGGGTCAATGTGGGTCCGGCAGAAGAGCGAATAGGCAATATACTGCTCCTCTGGCTCTAGGATGGGTGGTGTCTCCAAGAAGGTGTTGAGGGAAGTGGCATCAAACTTTATCAGTTTCCCCCGCACTCGGACCTGCCTGGGGGACTTGTCTTCTGGATTGTACAAGTTGGCATAGAATTCCTTGACTAGGGCCACATCTATGTGCCTGTTGGATTTCCCCTATAGTTACTTTTTTGGTCCAATTTTCCTTTATACAAATATGTTCAAGGGAAATCTGCTTCACCGAAAAGTGCACCGGATCGTCAAGTATTTAAAATTAAAACGGATGAATGCAAGTATCGAACTCATGGAACTAGTATTAGTCAGAGTTAAATTCAGAAATAAGGCATTGTTGAAAGAAACATTGATAATTGATGGTTTAGAACAAAATTAAACTAAGTCTAGGCTAAAAACAGTAAAAATGCGAATAAGAAGATTGACAGCAGTAGGTAAAAGTGTTGGATCTTTCTAACAAACAAGCTAATGCATATAAGGATATTTCTCTAATCAATCATCCTTTTGTGTTCTATGTTGTAGCCTAAAGTACTAAACTCCGATCCCTCATTAGGCTAGCTTAACTCAAGCTTCATCCTCAGATCCCTCTTGTTGGACTAGGCTTAACTTAAGCAGCCCTTGTAGGTTTAGACTAATTTAAACTAAGCTTCGTCTGCAAATCCCTCATTTAAGACTAGGCTTAGCTTATACAACTTACATAAGTTTAGACTAATTTAACCTAAGCTTCGTCCGCAGATCCCTCATTTAAGACTAGGCTTAGATTAAATAGCATTATCATCATAGCATATTAAGAAAACTAAAACTTAATCCGCAGATCCCTCATTTAAGACTAAGTTTCAATCCTGCTTCTATCAAGTTCTAAGGCAACAGTACATTTCCCAATGCTAAAGTCACCTAACTAAACATACAAATGGGTGATCAGACCAAGAGCATGAAGAAATTAAGCATTGAAAGAAGCATTGAACACAGACAACACAATCAATTAGATATTAAAGTAATTACATCAGTTGTTCCTTAGAAATTCCCGACCAGAGTGTTTAGCCAACCATACAGCAAAACCCTAACACAATTGAGATTAAGAGTAGAGAATAATTGTTCCTTACACAAGAAGGGGGATCCCTCCTCCACTTCTCAGCATCTCCCAATCACTCTACAACTCACTAATCTCTCTCTAATTACAAAACCTAGGTGTCTCTGCAAAAGTTGCTCCTCTTGCTGCTTCCAGAGCTCCTTTCTCAAAATAGGCAATATGGTGTGCTCTGAAATTCTCTCAAAATCATTTGTACCCTAATTCTGCACAAGACAGGCTTTAAATAGGCTCTGAATCCTCGACGTTGCGCTTAGTGCCACCCTCGTGCTTAGCGTGAGTAAGTGGATTTTGGCTTGGCGCCAGTCGTGCACTGAGCCTGGCTAAAGACAACCTTCTCGCTTAGTGTGAGGCCTTGATATTGGTGTTGTGCCAAATTCTCTATTGCGCTAAGCGCGTTGAAGCTGCGCTTAATGATGGATGCACACTGAGCTTAAATGGTGAGTTGAGCGCAACTACCACTTTTAGCACTTCAAGATTTAGCCTCATTTAACCTGAAATTTTCACAGATTTTATCATTAATTCGAATGGAAAGTAATCTAGAGACAGCCTTAACAATAAAACAAGATTTATTTACAAATTACTACAAAAATAACCATAAATTAGGGAACTATACAAGTTTTGGAAAATGTTTTCTATACAAAAGTTAGTCGTATAAGACGACTAACAAACTCCCCCAAATTTACAGTTTTGCTTGTCCTCTAGCAAAGAAAGAACAGTTGACTTGTCCTCAAGTGACAAATTTCAGTGGTTACTCAAAAATGGTGTTTTCTTCACAGAAAAATTCAACCATATAAACTGAATATCATGCAATGCTTCAATCAATTGATTTTCACAAACATGCAGCTTTTCAAAGATAGGACATACGCATTAGAGTCACAACTTAAATAAGCTAGTAAGAATGGTAGAAATCATGGAAGGATCATCAACCAAAACCTCACAGTCATTGTTTCACTCAAGCTCAAGTGTTTAGGCTCATTCCATCATAAACAACTAACTCAAGTCCCAACCTTTGCATTTCATCTCATATCATACAACAATGAACACACAAAATGAATCCGAAGGACTTTCTAGGCTTGTAATGGGGTTAGGCTGCCAACAAATCATGGTTTTTCTAGGATTCAAAAGCTTCGGTTCTAGGAGAGTGTTCATCCATAGATAAACCTTTACCTTTTTTTCTCATTCCTACCCCATACTTGCCTTTTATTTGAGCACTTAGCTTCCATTGATTTGATTTGCAGCACACACACTTTTATACATTTTTATTTATACTTACAGTTTTTTTTATATACAGAAATAGTATGTGTATATACAGAAATAGTGTGTGTATGCTATTTACTTTGACCATTTCAATTCTTACCCAGTATTTCCCCCAAATTTGGAACAAATTTTCCTTGACAGTTACTCCCCCAAATTTGGGACAAATTAGGTTTGAACCAAGCTTTTGTGGATGATGCTCTCCTACAACCTAAGACAAGGTAGCAGGAAATAACATTGCATAGGCTCAGGGTTCAATCAATCAATAATTCATTCAGCTCAAACTGGGTGCAAGGGATATCATTCAAGCACAGGGTCAGCTTTTTGGCTAAGTGGCTATCACACTCAACACATGGCCTTCATCATCCTCAATTTCATGCATTCAGTCCATACTTCAGAGATTCATGCAAAAATCAGTACTAAATGATAGTCGTTTCTCTCAAAATTTAAGGATCACACTCTCACCAGGATACGGTCAATGCATTCCTTCACAATCAATCTGACAAACTGACTAACATTTTCAGTCATACTTCTAATCACATGCTTATTCTCTTCTAATGACTACAAGCTTGATCAAAACAAATATCTAATCATTCAAATCCACTCAATTCATACATTTGCTCAATCAATTCATTCACAAACACTTATTTCATACAAAACAACCACTGAATCAAATTCAACCAATTCACTGTTCAAACAAGCTTTTTGTACAAGCACTCAACAACACTAAAATAACTGGAATTTCAAAAGACTGGAATTTTAATGAATAAAACATAAATAAATTAAATAACTGATAAACTAAATTGTTCATAATTTGTAGAAATTAAATCAAAATAGAATTTAAACATCCTGCTCATCCCGTGGTTGATCTTCATTCATATCCAATACTGGAGCTACTGATGAATCCTGAATGGTGGGCTCAGGCTCCAAAATTGGTACTGATGGCAAGGTCTCCTCAGGAGCTGGTGCAAGGGATGGCTTTGGCATGGGATTTGGAGAAGTTTCCTCCTCCTGAGCCATAGGTATATCTACAACAAATGAAAAAGGCTCAGGGAAAGGAGTGAGCTCATCTTCTACAACTGGAACTGGCTCCTCAGCTGCTGGCTCCTCTATGTGCTCCTCAGGCTTAGCATTTTCATCCAAACTCCTCCACAGTCATGATGGAAGGTAGGGCGAGGCTCTGAAAGCTCTGCATAAGGATTACCTGCCCTCTGTGGAGGCTCTGTAGCATAGAATGGAACATCTCAGGAGAAAATGTATAATCTGATGCAGAAGCAGCTGGTATCTATAAAGGAAGCTGTGAAGTGGATGGTGAAGTAGAAGTAGATGGGGTTGTAGGAGTAGGCAAGGTGGATAAAGAAGGAGCTGAAGTGTCTGGCATTGCTAGAGTAGTGGGGGCCTCTGATCTCTTACCCCTGGCCTTCCTTGGCCCTCTGAATTTCACTGTTGGATTATCTAGATTCCAACAGTTCTTCTTAATGTGTGCCAAGTTAATGGCAGGGCACAGGCTCTCCATGGATCTAGAATCTGATTGGACTGCTCTAGCCTTACACAGAGCTATGATCAAGGATAAGAATCCCAGTCTGGAGGAATCGTGCTGTGCAGTAATAGAGATCTGGTGGGAGATAAGGTACCCCACATTCATATCCATCTTCATGATGATGCCATAGATTAACTTGGCCGTTTCCAATGTGATGTTAGAAGTGTAGGAGGTCAGGACCAAGTTACAATAAGAAAGAACACTCCATGTCTAAGCGAGAGTAGTCATGTTCTTCCTTAAGATCTTCAAGGGGAGACCATCAGCATTCAGCTCAAATCCCCTCCCTGGGATACAGAGCTTAGCAGCTAACTCCTGAGGATCAGGCCTCAGGAGTGCAAATCTCGAATAAGCACATAAATTCTCCACCTCTTCTACAATCACTGGGGTCTTCAAAAAAAGTATTCAAAGTATCATCATCAAATTTAATTAGATAACCCCTGACCCGCACCTGCTTGGGTGATCTATCTTTTGGGTCATACAAGTTTGTGTAGAATTCTTTCACAATGGCAACATCGATGCTGCCTTCATTAAAGCTTGTGAGCTCTTCGTCCCAGTGTCTTCCCATTAATTCCTCTTTAAACTCATTGAAATCTATGTGGTAGATTACCACATTTCATTTTGGTAACAGCTTCTTGGGTACAATTATATCAGTATACCTCTCCCAAGCTTCTTGAGAAGTGAACCTAGACCGGTCATATCTGACTTGGGAAGGTGTAAAAGGAGTCTTCCTTTTCTTAGATGCCATCTGCAAAATAATTAGAACAAACACAAGAGATTAGCACATGTTAGTTTCAACAAAAATAGAAAAATAAAACTAAAATTTTGACTTGGCGCTTAGCGTAGAAGTTTGGGCTTAGCGCGCCTTATAAAATTTTACTCATGGGCTAAGCGTAGCAAACTCGCGCTTAGCCTAAAGACATAGAAAATATTTTTCTACAGATTAGACTTAGCACAACATGTTGGGCTTAGCCTAAGTCTACAATTTTCAAAACAGAAGAGGGTCTGGGCTTAGCGCAGCATGACACGCTTAGCTCAGCCTCACCCAAAATGACCCTTAGGCCTAGTGCACAAGGCTCTCTTAGCCTAACAACAAAGACATAAAAATAGTGAGAGAGTTAAGCTTAGTGCAGCAGGGCGCGCTTAGCTCAACCTCCTGGACACACAACAAGGGCTTAGCGCAGCAGCTACGCTTAGCCTTATTCAAAGGGTGAAAACACAAAACCTAAATGGCACTTAGCGCAGTAAGTTGGGCTTAGCGCCTAAACTACTCTGAGTGTATAAAGCACTTGTGACGCTTAGCGAGACATGGTCCGCTTAGCGCATTCGTCTAGAAATACAAAAATTTAACAGTTATGACGAACAGGCTAAGCGTAGCAGGCGCGCTTAGCGCGTTCATCGCAAGTTCCAAACAGAAACATAAGGGTCTTCACCCCTTTCAGCCACATTGCCCCTAATGGCTTCTAAGTTACCTAACATCCTAAAATGACTAACCCTAAAACTAAAAACACTAACTCAACAACATTAGTAACTAAGAAAGCAAAAAATCATCTATCCCATGGTTTGAAGGATGAAAATGAAATTGAAAATGTACTCACTTACTTGGATTGTGATTGTAATGCAGAATGAAGCAAGAATAGAGCAGGTAGTTAGTTTCAACACATAGCAGAAATGCACAAACGCTCAAGGTTAGCAAAGGCAGAGGCAAATGATTTTTGGGTAACACCCAAGTGCCTCAGCCTTTGGTTTTCAAAAACTGAAATTCATATGGTGTGCTTATGCATAGCTATGCTTAGCTTGCCCACATGACGTTTGAGTTTAAAAACCCGAGCACTTATCCTAACCTTGTGCTAAGCCCAACTTGAAGTTTCAAATTCCAGTGAGCATTTGGGGCTTAGCGCAACAAACTGCGCTTAGCGCTTTTTGCAACACAAATTTTTTTGCAAAATGCGCTTAGCCTGAGATGTAAGGCTTAGCGCACAATCAAGTCTCAACTTACAGAGAGTAGTTCAGGCTTAGCGCAACAGTCGCGCTAAGCGCACTTCCAAGAATTCACAAACAGTAAGAGATTGGCGCTTAGCGCATCCTGCCCCACTAAGCCCAAGTCATGGAGTTCAATTACAGAATGGATCTGGGACTTAGCTCAGGACAGTGCGCTTAGCACTCCAACAATGAAATTTTCAAGAGGAGAAGTGGTGCTTAACGCATCATCCATGCTAAGCCCACTGATTAAGGTTCAATCATAGTGAAGATGTTGGGTTTAGTGCAGTGATTTGTGCTTAGCTGAACAATTCAGTCAACCAATCAGGGGTCTGTGGGCTTAGCGCGAGCAAGTTCGAGCTTAGCGCAAGGTCTACGCTTAGCGGATAGACAATTGCAAAAAATTTCTGAGTCTTTTTCTGTCTATCTCTTCACACAAGCTTAAAACCCCTTGTTCATTAATAAACAAGCTCATAATTAATCACAATCACAAGAAAGATATCCTAACATGTACAAGAAAACAAATTTAAATAAAATGCAATAAAAATGACAGAAGGGAAGAAGAGCTGGGTTGCCTCCTAGTAAGCGCTCTTTTAACGTCACTAGCTTGACGCATCTTCTTGTCATCCAGGATCCAACAAAGTTCCTACTTCAAGAAATTTTTTCTCAGGTCTCCTTTCCTCCATCACATGTACTTTAAGACAGACATTTTGGCTAGGTGGATCTTTGTCCTCATGGAACAAATCAAAGCTGATCTTTTGATCTTCTATGCCCATCTACAACATTTTCTTTCCCATGTCTACCACGCAGCTCGCAATAGACATGAATGGGCGGCCAAGAATGAGAGGAATGTCAGCATCCTCTTCTATATCTATGACAACGAAATCAGCTGGAAATATAATGTTTTTAACCTTCACCAAAACATCTTTAATGACTCCATATGGTCTTGTGATGGAGCGGTCAGCTAACTAGAAGGTCAAGCGTGTGGGCATTATTTCCAGGTCTCCAAGTCGTTGGCACATGGAGAGAGTCATTAAATTTATACTGGCTCCCAAGTCTATGAAAGCTTTGCCTACAAAAACCTCACCGATAGAACACGGTATCGTGACAACTCCAGGATCTTTGTGCTTGGGTGGAAGGATGCGTTGAATGACAGCACTATAGTTACCTTCCACAACAATTCTGTCACTATGGATGTACCGATTCTTCTTGGTTAGCATATCCTTAAAAATTTTGGCATAGAGGGGCATTTGCTGAAGTGCTTCTCCAAAAGGCAAAGTAATTTCCAGTTTCTTGAAGATATCAAGAAATCTGGCCAAATGACGCTCTTTATCTTTCCGGGAGGGTACCAATGGATAAGGTACCTCCTTGTCTTCAGTAGGAGTAGCCTCTTTCTTTTTTTCTCTAATGGCTTCACTCTTGCCCTTCTTCTTCTCACTCTCAACAACCTTCTCTTTTTGTTTCTCATTTTTCAACTTTTTTTTCTTTCTCTTATTCTTCTTCTTTTATTCCTTTTTCTTTTTCTTTTTCTTCCTTCTTCTTTATTCTCTCTTGACAGTCTCTTATTGGTGTCTCTTCTTCTTCATCACCTTCTGCTTCCTCAACAATTTCTTCAAGTTCCACTAAATCCTTAACTGGTTCTAGTGTCGGCTGATCAACCAGCTATTGTTTAAATCCCTCCACTTTTTTATCAGCTCTTCCTTCCTCGGCTTGAATTTTCGTTCTGCTTCTAGTCATCACAGCTTTACACTCCTCCTTAGGATTTTTCTTTGTGTTTGCTGTAAAGCTGCTGGATGGTCTTTCAGCTAACTGCTTTGCAAGCTGGCCCACCTGAACTTCCAGATTCTTAATTGCATACTGCATGCTCTTTTGGTTAGACATTGACACTTGCATGAATTGAGCTAGAGTCTCTTCCAGCTTCGTGGTTCGGTCATAAAAACTTGGCATCTATTGTTGTGGCCTTATAGATGAACCACCCCGGTCTCTGTTAAATTGGTTACCAGGGTGATTTTGCCACTGTACCTGCTATTGATACTGCTGGTTGTTCTGAAATCCTGGAAATCCACTTGTATTGAAATTGCCTCTGGGCTGATTCCCCATATAATTAACTTCATGTGAAATTTGCTCTTCGTTAGGGATACAACATCCAGATTCATAAGCTCCACCACAAATTGTACATCCTGCAACCTGCAAAATAGAAGAATGTGAAGTTTGTGCAGAATGAAGCTGAGTTGGCAACTTACTGAGTGTTTCTGTTAATGCCTCTAGTTGCTTGGATAGTAACTTGTTTCGTGCCAACAGAGTGTCCTATGAGGTTAGCTCCAATAAGCTCTTCTTGGTAGGAATGTGAGCTCGGTCTCTCAGAATGGCAATGTCACTAGCAGCCATGCTTTTAATTAAGTCCATTGCTTCCTTGGGGGTCTTCATTTTGATCTTACCCCCAGCTGAAGCATCTAAGAGCTGCTTAGATTGTGGTCTCAACCCATCTATGAATATGTTGAGCTGTATTGGTTCAGAAAAACCATGAGTGGGAGTCTTCCACAATAAACCTCTGAATCTTTCAAGTGCCTCACTCAATGATTCATCTGGAAACTGGTGGAAGGAAGAGATGGCAGCTTTTCCTTCTACAGTCTTTGATTCATGGAAGTACTTCTTCAAGAACTTTTCCACTACTTCATCCCATGACTTCTGACTGTTTCCTTTAAAAAATGAAGCCATCTCTTAGCTTCTCCAGCTAAAGAAAATGAGAACAGACTCAACCTGATTGCATCTGTAGGCACACCTGCCAGCCTGATAGTATTGCATATCTCTATGTAGGTGGCCAAGTGAGCATAAGGGTCTTCATTGGGTAGACCATGAAAAAGATTATTTTGAATCAGCTGTATCAAAGAGGGAGGATAAGTAATTGTCTGAGCTTGAACTTCTGGCTGTGCAATATTGTGGCATAGTAGAACTTGAATAATCCTCCAGGGTTACTCTTCTTGGCTCTTCAGCCATGATTAGGTCTTCAACAGGTTCTATATGAGAATGCCCTGCAATAGGAAAACTAGAAGATGCCTCGGAAGATCGAGGTTCTTCTTTTGGAGTTGCTGCTGCTTCTAAGTCCTGCAAAAAATTTCTAATTCTCTCTGTGTTATGCCTTCAACAAGTGGAGTTAATCTCCAAATCAATACGGATCAAATCACCCATAGTAGATCTTTTTTTTCATAGAAGAGAAATAAAATAGCAATTATCCAGTTCAAAAGAACAATGAATGTACAGTAACTACAATATGACCAAAAAGAATCAATGAATCAAAGAGAAAAATATAAAGCAATGTTGTAAAACTGAACTAAACTCTTCTAATGAATTAAGTTCCCCGGCAACAGCGCCATAAATACTTTGTTGGATTTCCCCTGCAGTTACTTTTTTGGTCCAATTTTCCTTTATACAAATATGTTCAAGGGAAATCCGATTCACCGGAAAGCGCACCGGATCGTCAAGTATTTAAAATTAAAATGGATGAATCTGAGTATCAAACTCAGAAATAAGGCATTGTTGAAAGAAACATTGATAATTGATGGTTTAGAACATAATTAAACTAAGTCTAGGCTAAAAACAATAAAAATGCAAGTAAGTAAGATTGACAGCTGTAGGTAAAAGTGTTGGGTCTTTCATACAAACAAGCTAATGCATATAGAGATATTTCTCTAATCAATCATGCTTTTGTGTTCTATGTTGTAGCCTAAAGTACTAAACTTTGATCCCTCATTAGGCTAGCTTAACTCAAGCTTCGTCCTCAGATCCCTCTTGTTGGATTAGGCTTAACTTAAGCAGCCCTTGTAGGTTTAGACTAATTTAAACTATGCTTCGTTCATAGATCCCTCATTTAAGACAAGGCTTAGATTAAACAGCATTATCATTACAACATATTAAGAAAACAAAAACTTAATCCACAGATCCCTTATTTAAGACTAAGTTTCAATCCTGCTTCTATCAAGTTCTAAGCCAATTGTACATTTCCCAATGCTAAAGTTACCTAACTAAACATACAAATGGGCGATCAGACCAAGAGCATGTAGAAATTAAGCATTGAATACATAAAACACAATCAATTAGATATTAAAGTAATTACATCAGTTGTTCCTCAGAAATTCCCAACAAGAGTGTTTAGCCAGCCATACAGAAAAACCCTAACACAATTGAGATTAAGAGTAGAGAATAATTGTTCCTTACACAAGAAGGGGGATCCCTCCTCCTCTTCTTAGCATCTCACAATCACTTTGCAACTCACTAATCTCTCTCTAATCACAAAACCTTGGTCTCTCTACAAAAGTTGCTCCTCTTGCTGCCTACAGAGTTGTTTTCTCGAAATAGGCACTGTGGTGTACTCTGGAATTCTGTCAAAATCATCTGTACCCTAATTCTACACAAGACAGGCTTTAAATAGGCTCTGAATCCTAGACGTTGCGCTTAGCGCCACCCTCGCGCTTAACGCGAGTAAGTGGATTTGGGCTTGGCGCCTCTGGCATCCCTAAATAATGACTGGTTTAATAGTAATAAATTAAATAGCAGAAACCATGGGAAATTTTTTTCTTTTTCTTTTTCTCTCTTTTTTTTCGCACTATTATTCATTTCACGGTAATTAAATTCAGAAGGAAAATTATCACTATAGAGTCCTAAATGGCCAGTTTACAACTCTATTCAGATTCATTTCTTTCTGATCACTCATAACCTCTAAACTATTTTGCTCTTTCAAAGAAATATACCAACCATAATTTTAGGTCGCCACGTGAAAAATAATAAGATGCGGTCCGTAAACTCTTTTCAAATAAAGTTTGTTAACATTTCCTTTTCAAATAACAAGATTAAACATAATTATATTTATCATCTAAAACTGTCCAAAATATGGGAGTTTGCAAAATAACATAGTGACATCCAGAGCAAAGGTAACAACTGTGGTGGCTTCAGCCACAATATATACAATCATCAAAATTTCTATACAATAGGTCTACCCACCCAAAAATCAAAAGAGTAAACCTAGCAGTCTAAACTAGATACACCCACCCACAAAAAGTATGTACACCTAGTCTAAGGAGTCGTCTGCTATGATGAAGAGTCGTCACTATTCGCTGTCCCTCTAGGGCCGCTCTCCAATGTAGAGTCTGCCTCAGATGTTGACATAACATCCTCTGGAGAATCAACATCAGGGAGTGGGTCCTCATCATCCTCTAGGAAGTCAAGGGTGTCCACAGTAGGTTCAAGAGGTAACTCCTCTGGGTCCTCTTCAAGATCTTCTTCAGAGGATGACACCTCTATCACTTGAACCGGCTCAACTAGTCGATATGGAGTAGGTGTAGGTAGTATCCACTCCACAGGCTGATGAAGTGTGCGTGCGGGTTCCTCCGGATGTACTAATGAAGTAGCAGTGAGTCGAATTGTGCCACGGAATCGGCACCTCTCATTGCCTTCGAGGGTCTCCCAAACACCCTCTAGGCACTCCATCACAATGCGATCATGGATCAATTGCGCTGCCATCGCGATCTACAAGAGATAAAAGAAAGAGGGTAGACTCTTTCACAAGAAATCTAACTACACAGGTAACAATACAATGTGTCCCATAACGGCTACGCATAGTCAAAATGTCTTGTTCAAGGGATTTCACGAACTTCCACCAGTTCTCGGCTTCTCCTTGGAGCATGAACGTCGCATAAGGGACCTTATGCTCCTCGAGGCAACCCATCGCCTCGAAAATCTCCTCAGTCTCAGTTAACCATAACCTAGCACCTTCTGGATCATAGTCCCCACTGAACTTCGGCGGGTGGTTCTTACGGAAGGCCATGAGTCCCCAATACTCTGCCGGCTCCAGATCACGTTCCTGCACTAGAGTTTCCAGCACAACTGTGATGCGGTCTAGGACATCACAGTTTTGATCCATACCACGTCCTGCCATACCTAACCTGTAGGGAAGCTATTAGTATATAAGAAATTCTACTGAGAGAGTGTACCATATAGGCTATGACAGTTATAACAATATCTCTCTCTCTCTCTCTATATATATATATATATAACAATTCTACTAAATCAATTGCACTTTCCTACTTAAGACAAGAAGGCAGAATTACACATAATTTGTGACTTAACGTCACTCCCCCAAACCTATTTCCAAGTTTCAGAGATACACAGCATTCACACAGTAAGACCATGGACAGGTTCACTAGAATCCAACTTTTTCTCTGATACAACCAATTGTGGCGTCCCTAAATAATGACTGGTTTAATAGTAATAAATTAAATAGCAGAAACCATGGGAAATTTTTTTTCTTTTTCTTTTTCTCTCTTTTTTTCGCACTATTATTCATTTCACGGTAATTAAATTCAGAAGAAAAATTATCACTATAGAGTCCTGAATGGCCAGTTCACAACTCTATTCGGATTCATTTCTTTCTGATCACTCATAACCTCTAAACTATTTTGCTCTTTCAAAGAAATATACCAGCCATCATTTTAGGTCGTCACGTGAAAAATAACAAGATGCGGTCGGTAAACTCTTTTCAAATAAAGTTTGTTAACATTTCCTTTTCAAATAACAAGATTAAACATAATTATATTTATCATCTAAAACTGTCCAAAATATGGGAGTTTGCAAAATAACATAGTGACATCCAGAGCAAAGGTAACAATTGTGGTGGCTTCAGCCACAATATATACAATCATCAAAATTTCTATACAATAGGTCTACCCACCCAAAAATCAAAAGAGTAAACCTAGCAGTCTAAACTAGATACACCCACCCACAAAAAGTATGTACGCCTAGTCTAAGGAGCCGTCTGCTATGATGAAGAGTTGTCACTATTCGCTGTCCCTCCAGGGCCGCTCTCCTCTGTAGAGTCTACCTCAGATGCTGACATAACATCCTCTGGAGAATCAACATCAGGGAGTGGGTCCTCATCATCCTCTGGGAAGTCAAGGGCGTCCACAGGCTGATGAAGTGTGCGTACGGGTTCCTCCGGATGTACTAATGAAGTAGCAGTGAGTCGAATTGTGCCACGGAATCGGCACCTCTCATTGCCTTCGAGGGTCTCCCAAACACCCTCTAGGCACTCCATCACAATGCAATGATGGATCAACTGCGCTGCCATCGCGATCTACAAGAGATAAAAGAAAGAGGGTAGACTCTTTCACAAGAAATCTAACTTCACAGGTAACAATACAATACGTCCCATAACGGCTACGCATAGTCAAAATGTCTTGTTCATGGGATTTCGTCTCTGGTAATCGATTACCAAAGTATGTAATCGATTACCAGTGCCCAAAAATGAATTACACAGCCTTTGCACATTGGAAACTAAAAATTACACTCTGTAATTGATTACACATAAATGGTAATCGATTACCAGTAGCAGGTAACACCGTGTAATCGATTACACCCAACTGGTAATCGATTACCAGTGCCCTATCACCCTGTGTAATCGATTACACACAATTGGTAATCGATTACTAGAAGCCATTTTAACATCCTGTCTCCATTTTTAACCCCTGTAATCGATTACCAGAGGCTAATTTACAGATACCACCCAAGATACATAGCTGGCCAGCCGCCACACAAGCCTCCTTGCTTCGTGGACTTGGTTCTTTTATTGGTTGACTGCCAAGAGCTCGCCTGCTTAGGTACGTCACAGTCCCGTGACTAGTGCTACACAACCATTTTTCTGCACATTTGGTAAAAATCTGCTGCACAATTTAACAACATTTTTCTGCATAATGTGGCAGATTTCGAAATCCAACTTGCCCCCATCCAATTTTACTCAAATTGGATCCTACAAGCCCTAAATCATGTATAAATCATATTTAAACCAAAAACAAACTTCAGACCAAGGCAAATCAAAATATAGGTATCCAAAACCCACCAATTTAGTGAATTCTCAAGGTTTGAAAGGTGAAAATGAGAATTGGGTAATTTTGGGGTAAACTCTCATCTCAATCAAGTCTATAACATTGATTTGGACTTGCTCAAACTGGTTTTAAGGTGAAAACTCCACCTATTCAAAATTTGACCTCTCAACACCCAATTTACCCTAGAAATGGCTTTTTTCCTTCACATTTGTCACTCATTTTGCTCATTTGCTCTGCCCAAGCTTTCCTACAAGTCCTAATTGACATTCTAAACTAGAACTCACTTTAGACTCCAATTTCCACTAACCCCAAATTTGGCTTTTCTAACCCTCAAAATCTCACACTTTTCCACTCACAACACTACCATTCTCACATTTAACCCTAAATTAACTCTCCCCATCATCTCTACCAGTTTTCTATCAACTTTTCAAGCATACATATATCACAAAACATCATTATAAAACCCTAAATCAGCATGGGTAGTTTTGCTCACATCAAACATGTCAAGTTTAGCATGATTTCAACAAATTCCTTCACAAACAACTACTCTAAGGCAATAACCTAGTAGAACTACCCATCATAGCTCCCAAAAACCCAACACCCACGAATTTTAAGTGAGAAGAAGTCCACCCTTACCTAAAATTTGAAGCCCCACCAAGTATAGGTGTGCTCCAAGACTCCGAAAATGGCTTCTCCATGCAATTTGGGGTAGAAATGAAGAGGAATTTTGGAGCTTCAATGGACAACAATGGTGGGGAAGAAGAAAGAAGAAAAGCAACGTGAAAGGGAGGAAGAGAGAGCTGCTGAAATTTCTGAAGAAGGAGAGAGAAGATTTGGCTTTTTGTACAAAAGGTTTTTTTTTCAAAAAGCAATGCCACATGTCCCATTTTAAGTGGAGCAAAAAGGGCCCACCTTTTTCCCATGATTTGACTTCATATTTAGCCACAAAGGAGAAAAATTGGACCTTTTTGGATACAGAAATCCTGCCTCGGTTTGCGTGCCACCTCTCTGGTTACAGTTCCTCGCGTTTCTCTGCACCCGTCGGGGCCTGTTTTCGAAAGTAGGCAATATATATATATCAAAATGCTTAGAATGAGACCCTGAGCGTGGTTCAGAGGTTGGTTTTGTTAAATTTTAAGTTGTACGCAAAACTATAATTTTTAGACTAATTAATTACGAATTAATCTATAACTGTCCAGTTATGGATTACTCTTCGTTAATTAGTCTAACCCGCGTATCTTTCACCCAATGTACATACTTCTACCAAGAATATATATATATATATATATACACACTGAATAATACATATATATATATATATATATATAATTATTTAAAATGTAACACTTACAAAATTCCGGGTAGAAATTCTAGGATGTCACAGCGCCAGTCATGCGCTGAGCTTGGCTAAAGACAACCTTCGCGCTTAGCACACTGATCTCGCGCTTAGCACGCGGCCTTAATATTGGTGTTGTGCCAGATTCTCTGTTGCGCTAAGCGCGTTGAAGCTGCGCTTAGCGATGGATGCGCGCTGAGCCCAAATGGTGAGCTAAGCGCAACTACCACTTTTAGCACTTCAAGATTTAGCCTCATTTAACCTGAAATTTACAAATTACTACAAAAATAATCATAAATTGGGGAACTATACAAGTTTTTGAAAAAAATTTCTATACAAAAGTTAGTCGTATAAGATGACTAACAGTGCCCATCAAGCTGCCTGGTCAAGGCCTTATGCCAACACCACCTCTCGAGCTCCTGGTGGAACTCGTCAAACTCTGTAACATAAAGATTGATGTTCCTCTCTAGAAGGATGTTCCGGGAGTGAACATTCTGGGTATATCTCTCCCAGGAAGCCTCAGAGACAAATCTGGTGGTCTCATAAGGCTCTTGAGGCCGGGATGCTGAAGCTTTCCTCTTCCTAGAGACTATCTACATAAAAAAGAACCACAAAACAAATTAGACAGGTTTTTATTTGAATTGCAGGTAGAAAAATAAAACTGAAAAACCGACTAGGCGCTTAGCGTGGCTTATGAAAATTAACTGATGCGCTTAGCACAATAGGTGCACGCTTAGCGCATCAACACAGAAACATAACTCTGGCTAAGCGAGACACCCTCGCTTAGCCTGACATACCACAGTAGCTAAGCGAGCAAGGCTCGCTGAGCCTTATTCTCTAATAAAGAGGTAATTGCGCTTAGCGCCCAGGGCACGCTTAGCGCGGAACACTAAACAGGCTTAGCGCTATCAGGCGCTTAGTCCAAATAAACTGCTGGAACTTAATTGGCTTAGCGAGCAGGCTTGCTAAGCCCAATTCCAAAATAAAACAAAACTGAGAAGAAATTGGGCTTAGCGAGACTGACTCGCTTAGCGCATGAACAAAAACTCAGAAAACTAAATTGCTTTGGGCTTAGCGAGACTGACTCGCTTAGCCCAGGGTTATTCAACCTACAGAGGCTGGGTGGCTTCGCGAGACTACCTTGCTTAGCCACTAATAGAAGAAAAAAATCCTCTTAGACTGTGACTCAAGCAACACAACTCGCTAAGCGCGACATGCTGGCTTAGTGAGTTCATACGAACACACAAACATCATCTGAAAATTTAAACTCTCGCTAATCCCAAGGTGCAATGGCTTAGCGAGTTCATACAAGCATTCATATATTCAAACAAAAATGATGAACACGCTTAGCGGGACACGATCGGCTTAGCGAGTTCATCCAAAAGCCTAGAAATTCAACAAAAATTGATGAACTCGCTTAGCGTGCTTAGCGAGCACATCAAAAATTCCAAAAAACTTGGGGCTTTTCAGCCCTCTACCACACGCCTCTATTAGGCCTCAAAACCTAATCAAAACATCACAAAAGCATATACATTGCACACACAATTATACCCCTAATAACATGCTTACTAACAACTAACCTAAAAGCAACATTATCAATCACAAAATTGAAACTTTAAAACAGTAAAACAAGTCTTCTACCCTAAGGTTCAAAACCAAAAATTAAAATTCCAAGTTACAGAAACTTACTTGGATTGCAGAGGGGAGAAGCAAAGAGGAAACCAGAGAAGCAGACTGGAAGCAAGGAGTATAGTGCAAAGAGTGTAACAATGAGGGAGAATGAGTAAAGTGTGCATATAGTAACTGCCTAAGGCAGTTAAGCCTTATTTTTGGCAGTTTCGACTACCTCGCTTAGCGCGGGTCACTCGCTAAGCGAACACTCAATGACGTTTGAGTTTTCAAAATTCAAACCCATGCGCTTAGCAGGCAAACTCGCTCAGCCCAAATCAAAAATTAGAAAACCCGAGAAGGATTTGGGCTTAGTGCGAAGGGTACGTGCTTAGCGAGTTCTGCAGCTCTGATTGGTCTACAACTCTCGCTTAGCGGGCCATGGGCCAGCTTAATGAATAAAATTCTTCCTGGTGCAGTAGTGGTGCTCACTTAGCAGGAGACTCTCGCTTAGCACAATTCCAAACCCGAGAGGGATTTGGGCTTAGCAGGCTGACCCGCTGGGCCCAATTCACATGAATGGTCTAACAAAGAGGAAATTGCACTTAGCGCACAGATGGCGCTTAGCGAGAAGCAGTTGTGCACTTAGCGAGATGACTCGCTTAGCCCAATTCCAAAAGATGAAATTCCAGAGAATTTTTTGGGCTTAGCGCACAGAGCTCGCTCAGTGAGATCCTTTTATCCACTGAGTAGGGGTTGATGCGCTTAGCGCGAAAAGGGACTCGCTCAGTGCTTGAACAAAGATTCACTTAGCGCACAAGGCGCACTGAGCGAGTGGATGGCTGAAAAATTTTCTAAGTTATTTTTCCATCCACCGCTTAAAGAAGCTTAATCAACCCTATATAAAAATGCAAAACATTCTGATTATCATTCAACAAAATCACAAACAAGTATTCCCAAACTAAATGCAAAAGAGCATAAAATTAAAAAGGACTGGGTTGCCTCCCAGTAAGCGCTATTTTAAGGTCATTATCTTGATGCATCTTACCTCATAAATTTTGTAAGTAGAGAATGGTGGTTACCTTGTCAATGTTTCCACCATGGTACAACTCCAACCTTTGACCATTGACTACCCATGTTCTGTCTGGAGTTGATTAATGAGGGTCAAATAATTCCATAGCTCCATACGGCCTGACCTCTTTGATAGTAAATGGTCCTAACCATTTAGATTTGAGCTTGCCTAGAAATAGCTTCAGTCTAGAATTAAACATCAATACTTGTTGTCCTAGTAGGAACTCCTTCTTGAGAAACTTCATATCATGGTAGGCCTTCACTTTGTCCTTGTATAATCTGGCAGACTCATATTCATTCGATCTCATTTCCTCCAACTCCAACAGTTGTGTCTTTCTTTCTTCCCCTTGGTGCAGCCTCATCAAAATTCAAAAATTTCAAAGCCCAATATGCCTTATGCTCCAATTCCACCGGTAAATGACAAGATTTGCCGTAAACCATTTGAAACGGAGACAGGCCAACAGGAGTCTTGAAAGCAGTTCGATAGGCCCATAATGCATCATCCAACTTGCTTTCCTAGTCTTTCCTATTTGATGATATGGTTTTCTCCAAGATTTTCTTCAATTCTCTGTTGGAGACTTCCGTGCAAATATGTTCGTCTTCATGAATTTCACCACGGTTTCGACATCATTATTAGATCCAGCTATTGCTTTGACCCACTTAGACACATAATCCACAGCTACAAGAATATATTCATTGCCAAAGGATGAGGGAAGGGGACCTACAAAATCAATTTCCTAACAGTCAAACACTTCAACTTCCATTATATTCTACAGGGGCATGTTATTTTTTTTGGAAATTCCCCCCATTCTCTAACATTGATCACATTGTAAAGCATGTTGGTGAACATCTTTAAAGAGTGTTGGCCAAAAGAATCCTAATTCCAAGACCTTAGCTACTATTTTTTCTCCACCATAATGTCCTCCACATGGAGAGTTATGGCAATGCCATAATATATTCTTGGCTTCCCCCTTAGTTACACATCTTCTTAAAATGTTGTCAGCACTCATCTTGAACAAATGTGGATCATCCCAATCAGAGAAATGAGCATCATGAAGGAATGTATTCCTTTGCTGCCAAGTCAGATCTTTAGGAATAATTCTAGCTGCTTTGAAGTTAGCCAAGTCAGCAAACCAAGGTCTCTCACTCATCATGAACAAGGATTCATCTGGTAGTTCATCTCTTATTCCCATCTCTTTCAAAGTCACCTCCTCGTTAACCAGTCATGATAAGTGGTCAGCTACTACATTCTCAAAGCCCTTCTTGTCCCGAATCACTAAATCAAACTCTTGAAGTAACAGAATCCATCTGATTAAATAAGGTTTGGAATCAGCTTTATTAAGCAAGTACTTGATTGTTGCGTGATCAGTGTAAACTATGACTTTTGATCCCACCAAGTATGATCTGAACTTCTCCAATGCATACACAATTTCCAACATTTCTTTTTCAGTGGTAGCATAATTGATCTGAGCATCATTCAACACCTTACTGGCATAGTAAATAGCATGGAAAACTCTGCCTTTTCTTTGACCCAACTTAGCACCAATTGCATAGTTACTTGCATCACACATTAGCTCAAATTCTTGACCCTAGTCTAATGCTGTAATCACAGGAGCGAATACTAGTCTGGTCTTGAGAATGCTAAATGCTTTCAAGCATTCTTCATCAAATATAAACACAACATCCTTGTTAAGCAAATTATTGAGTGGTTTAACGATCTTTGAGAAATCTTTGATAAATCGCCGATAGAACCCAACATGCCCTAGAAAGCTTCTTACCCCTTTAACATTCACTGGAAGGGGTAGTTTCTCTATCACATCAATGTTTGCTTTATCTACTTTTATCCCCTTCGCAGAAATCTTATGTCTTAGCACAATGCCTTCTTGCACAATAAAGTGACATTTCTCCCAGTTAAGCACCAAGCTGGTATCTTCACACCTTTTTAATACTCTCTCCAAATTAGATAGACAACATTCAAAAGAAGATCCAAAAACAAAGAAGTCATCCATAAACACTTCAATACACTTTTCCACCATATCTGAAAAAATTGCCATCATACATCTCTGAAACGTTGCAGGAGCATTACAAAGGCAAAAAGGCATTCGCCTATAAGAAAACACACCAAAAAGGCAAGTAAATGCAGTCTTCTCCTAATCATTAGGGTCTACAACAATTTGATTATAGCCAGAGTATCCATTTAAAAAGCAGTAAAATGATTGTCCTGCTAGCCGTTCAAGCGTTTGGTCCATGAAGGGAAGTGGGTAGTGGTCCGTTCTGGTGGCATCATTCATCCTTCGATAATCTATACATATCCTCCATCCAGTGGTAGTTCTTATTGGAATTAAATCATTCTTCTCATTTCTTACAACTGCCATGCCTCCTTTCTTTGGAACTACCTACACAGGACTAACCCAGGCACTATCTAAAATTGGATATATGAGGCCTGCTTCTAATAATTTTAGCACTTCCTTTCTCACCTCCTCCTTCATTACTGGATTCAGTCTTCTTTGTTGCTGTCTTATAGGTTTATAGTCAACTTCCGTGTTGATCTTGTGCATACAGTCAGAGGGGTTGATTCCTTTCAAGTCAGAAATATGCCACCCAATAGCTGCTTTATGTTTCTTCAAAATTTCCACCAGTTGAGCTTCCTCTTCCTTCTTTAAAGATTGACTGATAATCACCGGTTTGGTTTTATTTTCTCCTAAGAATACATACTTTAAATGCTCAGGAAGGGTCTTTAATTCTACTTTTTCTTCCTTTGCTGGTCTGTCTTTCTTTAACTCTTCAAAATCCATTTCTCCAAGGGAACTCTCTTGCTCACCTTCTAATTCCTTCAAAAAACTCTGTACTTCTTTTTCCTCTTCTGTTGTCAAACACTCCTGGGTATTAGTCAACACTTTTTCAAGTGGAGTTTGCAGAACCATGGCTTTAGCTACCATATCAACCTCTTGTTCCACCTTATCTAGCTTAAAACAGGTCTTATGGTCACTCAGATGCTTCATAGCATCAAATAAATCAAATGTAACTTTCTGATCATCAACACTCAACTCCAACTTACCTTTCCCCATATCTATTACACAACTGGCAGTTAGCATGAAAGAGCGCCCCAAGATCAAAGGGATTTTAGGGTTCTCTTCAATATCCATCACTACAAAATCAGCTGGGAAAGTAATCTGCTTCACCTTAACCAGAACATCTTCGATCACCCCATATGGACCTACTATAGAATGATCTACTAATTGAAGTGTCATCTTGGTTGGCATTATCTCTAACTCCCCAATTCTTTGGCACATGGAGAGTGGCATCAAGTTAATGCTGGCTCCAAAATCAATAAGAGCCTTACCCACGGAAACTGCACCAATAGAGCAAGGAATGGTGACGCTTCCAGGATCTTTGTGCTTTGGTGGAAGGATTTGTTGAATCACTGCATTATAATTTCCTTCCACAAAAATAGTGTCACTATGAATATACTTGCTCTTTCTAGTTAGCATATCCTTCAAGAATTTTGAGTAGAGTGGCATCTGTTGCAAGGCCTCCCCAAAGGGCATTGTAATCCCCAATTTCTTGAAGATATCAAGGAATTGAGCTAGATGTCACTCCCTGTCTTTCTTTGAGGGTACCAAAGGGTATGGCACCTCTTTCCCTTCACATGAAACTGCCTCTTTTTTCTTCTCACGAGCAAGCTCACTCTTACTCCTTTTCTCTTCTTCTTTTTTCTTCTTTTTTGCTTTTTTCTTTTTCTTTTTCTTCCTTCTCCCCTACATTTATTTCTTTCTTTCTTTTTATCAATTATTGGTTCCTCCTTCAGCTGGTCTTCTTCCTCTTCCTTCTCTTCTTCTTTCTCTTATTCAACAAGTTCATGGTTCTCATAAGCTAATCTCTCCTCATCCTCAGCAATGATGGCCCTCCTACCTCTGGTCATGACAGCCTTGCACTCTTCTTTAAGATTCTTTTCAGTATTGGCTCCAAAAGTACTTGAAAACTTGTCTGCCAACTGTTTGGCCAGCTGTGCCACCTGGATTTCAAGGTTTTTGATGGCCGACTCCGTGCTCTTATGATTCAATGTAGAAACCTGCATAAACTGAGCAAGGGTCGCCTCCAGCTTGGTGGTCCTTTCATAAAGGTTAGGCCCTTGTTGCTGAGGCCTATTAGATGGTCCATCCTGGTCTTTGTTGAATTGGTTCCCTAGGTGAGTCCTCCATTGTTCTTGCTGCTGTTGTAATTCTGACCATGTTGAAAACCTGAATATCCACCTGCATTAAAATTGGGTCTGGGTTGGTTCCCCATGTAGTTTACTTCTTGTGTTGCGTCATTAATGGGAATACAACAACCAGACTTGTGAGCTCCACCATAAATACTGCAACCTCCGACCTGCAAAACAGTAGAATGTGAAGGTTGACTAACAAGTAATTGGGTTGGCAACTTACTTAATGTCTCAGTTAAAGTCTCAAGCTGCTTGGACAGCAACTTGTTCTGTGCCAACACTTCTCTTGGTAGGAATATGTGTCCGATCACACAAGATAGCGTGATCACTTGCAGCCATGTTCTCAATCAATTCCATGGCCTCTTCTGGGATCTTCAATTTAATTTTCCCCCCAAGAGAAGCGTCAAGTAATTGCTTTGACTGTGGCCTTAACCCATCAATAAAGATATTAAGCTGAATCAGCTTGGAGAATCCATGAGTTGGAGTTTTCCGCAGCAAGCTACGGAGTCTTTCCAACACTTCACTCAATGACTCATCAGGGAATTAATGGAATGAAGAGATGGCAGCTTTTCCTTCTGCAGTTTTTGACTCAGGAAAATACTTCTTTAGAAATTTTTCAACAATTTCATCCCAAGTCTTCAAACTGTTTCCCTTGAATGAATGTAGCCATCTCTTGGCTTCTCCAAATAGTGAAAATGAAAACAAACTCAGCCTAACTGCGTCTTCCGGCACACCAGCAACCTTGACAGTATTGCATATCTCAATGTTTGTTGCCAGATCTGCATATGGGTCATCATTAGGTAGACCATGAAATAAATTGCTCTGCCTTAACTGAATCAAAGAATGAGGGTAAGTGATGTTATGTGCCTGAACCTCTAGCCGCGCTATGCTTTTAAAGAATTGCGGCACAGTAAAACTAGAATAGTCTTCAAGGGTGACTCTACGAGGTTGATCTTCACCCATTCCGTGTGCTTCAGATGCACCTATATCAGATTCCCTTGTTTGTTGGAAAATAGAAGCTGACTCAGATGAACGCGGTTCCTCTAAAATTGGCGATATTGTCCTGTCCTGCAAGATTTTTCTTCTCCTTTCTGTGTTGTTTCTTTTGCAAGTTGCTTCAATCTCCAAGTCTAATTCAACCAAATCACCTGAGCAGCGGTTAACCAATTAAAGAGAAAAAAAATTCTAAACTAACTAACTATTCACAAAAACAATGAATCAAAGAATAAAAAAGAATTAATACCTACAAACTGAACTAAACTTCCCAAATGGAAAGAAGTTCCCCGGCAACGACGCCAAAATACTTGTTCACACGTTCGGTAAGTGTACCGAGTCGTGCAAGTAATATTAAAATAGTAAGAAACCAAGTATCGAACTCAAGGAACTTGTTTCATTTAGTGAAGTATCATTTAATGAGCAGGCATTTGTATAAAGAATAGTAATTATAAATAAAAGCTATGGTGTTTTCTATTCTAATTTCTAACTACAAAATGTATGAGCCAGTGTATGTAAAACAGATAATTAAAAATGTTGGGTTCTCCTACTGAATTACTTGATGCAATTAAGGGTTTTTCTCTATTGAAAGGTGTTCATGTGTTCTATGCTGAGGGTAAAAACTCCAAACCACGATTCCTCGCATGAATGGACTAATCCTATTTAAGCCTCATTCTCAGATGTCACGTTGAACTTAGCCTAAATGGATTGCATTATGATTATAGCATAATAAAACTAAGTTACCATACTCCATATCCAGACATACGATAACCTAGCCTGTTCTATCCAGTTCTAAGGATGCAATACATTTTCCAATGCTAAAGCTCCTAACTTTACATACAAATGGGTGATCAAGCCACAAGCATGCAGAAATTAAGCACAGATAGAAACATTGAACACATAAAAACAACTTTAAATAGATAGTTTAAGAATTTACATCAAGGTCTCAGCAGAATTTCCCAACAAAGGGTTTAGCCTTCCATCACAAGGCAACACCTTTCACCAAGAAGAAGAGGGTTTTGAGAGAAAATTACAGATTACACAGTGGTGGGGATATCTCCTCCACCTCTAGAAACCTAGAAATTACTCATAAACCTAAGATCCTCTTGAAAGTTGAGGCTTTTGCTTCATTGCTCTATTTTTCGCACTCTTTGTGTGTCTCACTACGCCCTCCCTTTCTTTCTCCAACTTCAAATTTTAAAAAAAGGGCTTTCTGTCCTCAAAGGTGTGCTTAGCGCCATTTTTGCGCTAAGCGCGAGTAAGTGATCTTTGGCTTAGCGAGCCAAGCACGCTAAGCGCCAGAAGAGACAAACGACTCGCTGGGCAAGCTAATGGCGCACTGGGCGCGTGCATGCATGGCAGATTTCCTTCAAGAATCCTTTTACTCGCTAAACGAACTGATGTCTCGCTTAGCAAATGATACTCGCTAAGCGCATTAGCCTCGTTTAGCGAGACAACAACTGCTGCACCTTCCTAATTTTTCTCCTTTTTACCTGAAATTGAAGTGAAAATTGCATTAATTTCTATATGGAGAGTATCTACTGAACAAAGATTAAACTAAACAAAAAAATATTTACAATCCTACAAAAATAACCAAAAATTGGGGAAAAGACAAACATTTTCTAAAACTTTTCTATACAAAAGTTAGTCGATGACGACTAACAGTCATTTGCTCCTTTACTTTTCAAAGACTATCATAATCTTTTGTCTTGCGGAGACTATCAATGTCATCCGCCTTTACTTTTCAAAGACTATCATAGTCTTTTGTCTAGAAGAAACAATCAAGGTCATCTGCTCTTTTACTTTTCAAAGACTATCATAGTCTTTTGTCTTGCAGAGACTATCAATCTCATTCGCCTTTACTTTTCAAAGGCTATCATAGTCTATTGTCTTGCAAAGAATATCAAGGTCATCTACTCCTTTAATTTTCAAAGACTATCATAGTCTTTTGTCTTGTGGAGACTATCAATGTCATCCGCCTTTACTTTTCAAAGACTATCATAGTCCTTTGTCTTGCAAAAACAATCAAGGTCATCTGCTCCTTTACTTTTCAAAGACTATCATAGTCTTCTGTCTTGCAGAGACTATCAATGTCATCCGCCTTTACCTTTCAAAGACTATCATAGTCTTTTGTCTTGCAGAGACAATCAAGGTCATCTGCTCCTTTACTTTTCAAAGACTATCATAGTCTTTTTCCTTGCGAAGACTATCAATGTCATCTGCCTTTACTTTTCAAAGGCTATCATAGTCTTTTGTCTAGCAGAGACAACCAAGGTCATCTGCTGCTTTACTTTTCAAAGACTATCATAGTCTTTTGTCTTGCAGAGACTATCAATGTCATTCGCCTTTACTTTTCAAAGGCTACAATAGTCTATTGTCTTACAGAGACAATCAAGGTCATTTGCTCCTTTACTTTTCAAAAACGATCATAGTCTTTTGTCTTTTGGAGACTAACAATGTCATCCGCCTTTACTTTTCAAAGACTATCATAGTCATTTGTCTTGGAAAGACAATCAAGGTCATCTGCTCCTTTACTTTTCAAAGACTATCATAGTCTTCTGTATTGTGGAGACTATCAATGTCATCCACCTTTACTTTTCAAAGACTATCGTAGTCTTTTAGCTTGCAGAGACAATCAAGGTCATCTACTCCTTTACTTTTCAAAGACTATCATAGTCTTTTGCCTTGCGGAGACTATCAATTTCATCCGCCTTTACTTTTCAAAGGCTATCATAGTCTTTTGTCTAGCAGAGACAACCAAGGTTATCTGCTCCTTTACTTTTCAAAGACTATCATAGTCTTTTGTCTTGCGGAGACTATCAATGTCATTCATCTTTACTTTTCAAAGACTATCATAGTCTTTTGTCTTGCAGAGACTATCAATGTTATCCACCTTTACTTTTCAAAGACTATCGTTGTCTTTTGTCTTGCGGAGACTATCAATGTCATCCGCCTTTACTTTTCAAAGACTATCATAGTCTTTTGTCTTGCGGAGACTATCAATGTCATCCACCTTTACTTTTCAAATACTATCATTGTCTTGCAGAGACTATCAATGTCATCCGCCTGTACTTTTCAAAGACTGTCATTGTCTTTTGTCTTGCGGAGACTATCAATTGTAGAAGCAAAGCTTCATGGTGAATCAAAGGTGACTCTAAGGTGTTTTGATGATAACAGTGATGATAACAAAAGATGATGACAAAGGTGATGACAAAAAGCTCAAAGATCAATCAAAGAACAACTCAAGTGAATCAAAGATCAATCAAAGAACAACTCAAGTGAATCAAGAACAATTCAAGAGTTCAAGATAAGAATCAAGAAGAATTCAAGACTCGAGAAGAAAGTTGAGAGTCAAGAATCAAGATTCAAGGTTCAAGATCTCAAGAATCAAGATCAAGATTCAAGACTCAAGATTCAAGAATCAAGAGAAGGCTTAATCAAGATAAGTATGAAAAGTTTTTCTCAAAAATTGAGTAGCACATGATTTTTCTCAAAACATGTTTACCAAAGAAGTTTTACTCTCTGGTAATCGATTACCAGATTGTTGTAATCGATTACCAGTAGCAAAATTGTTTTAAAAAAGTTTTCAAATTGAATTTACAACGTTCCAATTAATTTCAAAATGTTGTAATCGATTACAATGTTTTGGTAATCGATTACCAGTGCCTTTGAACATTGAAATTCAAATTCAAATGTGAAGAGTCACATCCTTTAACATAAAAGCTTTGTGTAATCGATTACACTTATTTCGTAATCGATTACCAGTGACTGTTTCTGATAAATCAAAAGATGTAACTCTTCAAAAAGGTTTTGACTTTTTGAAATTGGTTTTAAGTTTTTCTAAAAGTTATAACTCTTCTAAATGGTCTTCTTGGCCAGACATGAAGAGTCTATAAAAGCAAGGCTTTGATTTACTTTTCAATACACTTTTTACACTTATTCAATCAATCTTTTACAAGCCCTGAATCTCTTTTAACTTCTTCTTCTTCTTTGTACCAAAATCTTTCTGAAGTTTTCTGGTTTTCCAATCCTTGAAAACTTGTGCTATTCATCTTTTCATTCTCTTCTCCCTTTGCCAAAAAGAATTCGCCAAGGACTAACTGCCTGAATTCTTTTTGTGTCTCTCTTCTCCCTTTCCAAAAGAACAAAGGACTAACCGCCTGAATTCTTTTGTGTCTCCCTTCTCCCTTGTCAAAGAATTCAAAATGACACAGTCTGAGAATTCTTTTGATTCTTCCCATTCCCTTATACAAAAGTGTTCAAAGGACTAACCGCCTGAGAATTTTTTTGTATCCCCATTCACAAAGTATCAAAGGTTTAACAGCCTGAGATCTTTGTATTAACACATTGGAGGGTACATCCTTTGTGGTACAAGTAGAGGGTACATCTACTTGGGTTTGACTAAGAACAAGAGAGGGTACATCTCTTGTGGATCAGTTCTAGTGGAGGGTACATCCACCAGGTTCAAAGAGAACAAGGGAGGGTACATCCCTTGTGGATCTTTGCTTGTAAAAGGATTTTTACAAGGTTGAAAGAAATCGCAAGGATCGCAGGTCGCTTGGGGACTGGATGTAGGCAGGGTTGTTGCCGAACCAGTATAAAAACTCTTGTGTGTATGTTTCCTTCTTCCCTACTCTTTTACTTTCCGTTGTGCATTTAATTTCCACTTTTACTTTCTGTTAAGTTTCTCTTCTACTCCTCATTCTCTTAACAATTTAGTAAAAGCCTTAGAAGAGTAATTTTTAATTAGTAAAGGTTTAGGAATAATTAATTCAACCCCTCATTCTTAATTATTCTGAGGCCACTCGATCCAATATCAATGCCATCCGCCTTTACTTTTCAAAGACTATCATAGTCTTTTTACTTGCAGAGACAATCAGGGTCATTTTCTCCTTTTCTTTTCAAAGACTATCATAGCCTTTTGTCTTGCAGAGACTATGAATGTTATCCGCCTTTACTTTCAAAGACTATCATAGTCTTTTGTCTTGCAGAGACAATCAAGTCATTTGCTCCTTTACTTTTTGAACACTTCAATGTCTTTTGTCAAGACGGCAATGTCTTCATTTACATTTCAAAGACTTCAATGTCTTTCGTCAAGACCATCACAGTCTTCATTTACATTTCAGAAGAGGACAATGTGTTCAGTCATTTATACTTTCAAAAGACAACGATGTTTTCATTTACATTTGAGACTTCAATGTCTTCAGTCATTTATGCTTTCAAAAGACTACAATGTCTTCATTTACATTTCAAAGACTTTAATGTATTTTTTCTTTTATAGGACTCAATATCCTTGTTTGTGCTTCATAGGATTTGATGTCTTTTGTTTCCATGCTTTGAAAAAAAAGAGGAAAAAAAAAGAGAAAAAAAAGAAGAAAAAAGAAAGAAAAAGAAGAACTTCAATGTCCTCATGTTTTCTCGATTTCACTTCCTTGGTTGCCCGGTTGAATAGCAAGATCTCTCGAATGAAATTAGTGTCCTTATCTTTACTTCCCTTTTATTTCCAATAAAAAATAAGTAAAGAGGGGCAAATGTCATACCCTAATTTCGTCCGGGTATCATTTGCTAACATTGCTTGCCAAATTAAGCTACTTGACACCAGGTGTCATGCAATACGAACGATCATTCAATGTTTTGATCCAGGATTCAAAAATACCCAAAGGGGAGGGAAAATGGTCATTTTAAGGCTTTTTCTAAACCCTGGCTCGCCTAGGCCACCAAATAACTTCATGGTGAAGTAACCAGCTCACCTGGGCAAGCAAGGTTGGCGAGCTGTCATGATCCCAAATGCTTTGTTTTGCTATAAATAAGCGTGAAGAGGGGCTAAGAGGGAGGTGAAGAATTGGAGAGAAAGAAGAGAAAAGAAGAAGGAAGAAGAGAAAAAGAAGCTAAATCGCTACCGAATTGTGACCATAATCGTTCTTCGTTCGTTCTTCATTCTTTATCCAGTTAGTGTTTGTCTTTAAGGATTTGAACATAATTCATGGATGTTCGAACCCGGCAAGTGCACCGGATCGCACAAGTAGTACAAAACGGTAAGAACTGAGTATCGAACTCTTGGGGAACTTGTGTTACTTGGTAAAGCTATATTCAGTGAATAGGTGTCTTGATGCAATCCTACCCCCCAAGGGCATTGGATAGAAGACTCCAAGAAGATTGGGCCAAAGATGCAAGACAAGGCCCTAGGGTTCTCATGAGCCTTAGGGTAGATTTCGGGCCCATGGGCTAAGTATGAGCCCACTTATCTTTGTACATATTAGATTAAGGTTTCATTAACTTTGGTCCTTGCATTTAGGGCTCCATAATGTAGGTACGGTACCCTAGAAATATAGGATTTTTCAGCCCTTGTATTTTAGGGCACCTAGACTAATTTTTGGAAATAAATTTAATTGAATTGGTAGAAGCCCAACCCAATTAAATTTTAGAGGGGGAGGTCAGCATTTGCTTACTGCACCCCATTGCCACATCATATAGTCACACTTTGTGCATGTCCTTCATGCTTTACATGCCTCATGACACCTAAGCACACATAGTGGAGAATCTTGGAATTGATCTTGGATTAGTGGGCTGAACCATAACTAAAATTCACTAATCATAATTAGTGAAATTTTGGCTCCAAAGTTTGGCTCCACAAATTCAATTTCAAATTCAAGTGAAATTTGAATTTCCCTCTAATTTTGTGTGACACTTAGGCTATAAATAGAGGTCATGTGTGTGCATTTTTTCAACTTTGATCATTTGAATATTAAACTTCAGATTTCAGAGCTCATTTAGAGCACAAAATTTCGTGCTCTTCTCTCCCTCTCCCTTCACTCATCTCCTTCTTCCTCCAAGCTCTTATCCATGGCCTTCTATGGTGGTGAGCTTCTTCTAGACTCATCTTCTCCTTGAAGTGGCGTCTCCTCTCTCGCTCTTCCTTCTCCATTCTGCTGCCATTCATCTTCCAAGAAGCAAAGGAATCCATTGATGAAGAAGATCCTAGGCCTACAAGCTCCAATGGAGCTTACACCATGTCTAGTATGAAAGAGATGTGTCGACTATGCACAGGTATGTAAACTAACTATTAAGAATAAAATCACGTGAGTAATGATGTGTAAAGACAAGTAGACAATATGTTGGTCTTCCTATTAGGTGCCTGATGTTAAAAGGATATTCTCTACCTAACAATTCTCATGTGTTCTATGGTGTCTCCTGAAATGCTAAACCCCGATTCCTCATGATAGTCTAGCCTAATGCCGATCAAGCATCATCCTCAAATTCCTCTTGTTGGACTAAACTCGACAGAACCACATTAAGATAAACATAAAAATAGCTAGGTTATCGTACCCTGATCCCTCGTGATAATACGATAAACTTGCCCTGTCCTATCAAGTTCTATGAATCAGACTAGTTTCCACTGTTGAATGATCCTAACAAAGCATGCATCTACATGATCAAAGTAAAAGCACACTGAAATGACGTACTGATAGCACAGAGAACACATAAAACATCATTAAATAGATATACAGGTATTTACATCAAGTACCTACAAGGAAGAACCAATAGAGGATTTAGCTCTCCATAACTGGGAAGCTTCCTTTACAACAAAGAGAAGAGAAAAATGAAGGATTGAAGAAATACAAGCGGTGAGGATGTCTCCTCCACCTCTAGAACCTCATAATCACTCACAGACTCATCTCATGCTCTCAGGACGGCTTCCTCTTCAAGCTCTGGTCTCTGCAAATCTTCGCACAGCATGATCTCTCAAACTCTCTGGATTTAGACCCTTCTTTCTCTAAAATCTCTCACATGCAAAAGCTCTTCGAGAAAATGGCCAAAATCCCCTCCAAAATCTGATTTTAGGCTTAAATAGATGGCTTTGTTTGTGCTAGCACGCTTAGCGTGACTATGGACCGCTCAACGCAAATTAGTGGATTTCAGCTTAGTGTGTGCTTTTCTTGCTCAGCAGATGGTCTGAAGCAGTGCGCTTAGCGGGATGACCCTTCACTCAACGCACATGCACAACTCATCCTTCTTCCATATTCTTCCTCGCACTCAGCCGAGGAGTGTTGCGCTCAGCGGATGGCTCGCTAAGCCAGAAGATTGGCTTAGCGAGAGGATGCAAATCAGTACTTCACAAACTTGCCTAACTAACCTGAAATTGAGAGGAAATGATTATTAAACACACAAAATGTGAATACTAAGTATTTATTACCTATGTTTAACAAAAAGTAATTACAACACTACAAAATAACCATAAATTGGAGGAGTTTGATACAATTTACACAGGTTTTATACATAAAAGTTAGTCGTATTCATCGACTAACAACTCCCCTAAATTTATAGTTTTGCTTGTCCTCAAGCAAATAAAGAACGACTCACTAGTCCCCAAGTGACAAAAACATGCAGTGACTATGTACAAAGGTGTATGCAACAAAAGTTGTTGATTGCATGATAAAAGAATGAAGCAAAATGCCCTCATCACTTGTCTTTCACAAAGCATGCAGTTATTCAAAGAGAAGAATAAAATGTAACCTGTACAATTAGATGAAGTTAGGCATAAGACAGATATCAAGGAAAGCAACTTAAACCACAGTCTCACGGCTTCTGTTTCACTCAAGCATAAGTGTTTAAGCTATTCATCAATAACAACTAGCAAGAGGTCCAATCTTTGAACTTCATCTCATGTCATCAAGTCAGAAATGCATAAATAGAATCAGAAGGACTTTCATAGGCTTGTAGTGAGTCTTGGCTACAAAAATAATTGGTTTTTCTAGGATTCAAAGTCTTAGATTCTAAGAGAGCACAAATCCTAGACTTATCCAAATTTTTCTTTTCAATACAATTAGCTTACTCACTAGCCTTTCACTTTAATTTGCATTTGACCTTATTACATAGCACACATTTTCTTTGATTGCTTTTTTCTTTTTCTTTTTTTAACACAAGTTATTTGTTATGTGTGCTGATGCTTTACCTTTTACTTTACTTCCCAATCAACTCCCCCAAATTTGGGGTAATTTGCCTTGAACTATCTGCTCTCCTAGAATCTAAACAAGGAATCTGGAGATAATCATTTAAGTTCAGGGTTCAATTTTGAAAATCTAATTTAGCTTAAAAAGGGTGCAAAGGATACAATTATAATTCAAGGTAAGCTTTTTAGTCAACTGGCTTGTGTATACACAATCATGGCCTTCATCATGTCCTCATTCATACATTTCATTCTAAAATTCAGAGATTGATGCAAAGATTATTACTCAAGCTAGTCGTTCACTTATAGTTTAAGATCACACTCTCACCGGTTATGGTTCAAGCTTTTCTTTCTCAATCAACCAGTCTATTGCCTAACAATTCTAATTGCAAGTTCACATTCTTGTTCTTTCTTTGTCTAACATACATATTTTCTCAAACTCATGAAAAGAAACACAAACTCCATCACAATCATGCATTCAATCCAAAATCAATTCATAACACCAATTTTCACAAAAAGACAAAAATGTTCCACTACTTAATCATCCAAGTCAAGTTAAACTATTCCATATGCTTCAAAACAAGCATACTAGCTATCCACCAAAAACATAAGTGTATATAAACATCAACAAAAATAACTAATAACTGAACTGAAATATAATAATTATAATAACAATCCAAAAAACATCATTAGGAATTTAGAATTCCTGTAACTGGTCTTGAGTGTCCTGTATTTGAACATCCTCCTCATCTGTCAGATGAAGTACTGGAGTAGCTGAAGGAGAAGTGTTCATAGTCAGAACTGGGGTGTTCGGGTCCTCTGGTATCTCAAGTATAGGAGTGGAGGGGTCTGCTGCATGCTGAGCTGAGGATAGGTCCACCACTAGTGTGGGTGGATCTGATGTGACCTCTTAGGAGTAGTAGCAACTTCCTGTCTAACCTGTGTCTCACTTGCCTCCTCCTCTACAATGAATGGCTCTGGAATGGTGGCCTCAGATGACGCCTACTCTACATGTTGTGGTACCTAGGCTGTGGGACCTTCATCTTCCCTATGAAGAGAAGGTTGGGCCCCAAGCCAGGCTACCCTCTCCAGAAACTACTCAATAGATGGAATGGATCCTGGAGGAGCCATCACCTGTAAACTCTGAAGTAAAATGATTTGTCCCTGATGAATGCTCTGAAGCATGGTTGCAAAGCGCTAAGAATCAATCTGAACTGGGATTGAAGGAGCTGCTGGAGTAGGAGCTGCAGATGTGGAAGGAAGATCAGCTGGCCTCGCCCTCGCCCTCCTAGCCCCTCGGATAGAAACTGTCAGATCCATTAAGATTCCAACAGTTCTTCCTGATGTAGGCCAAGTTAATGACCAGGCTCAGGCGATCAAAAGTGAGGAAACCCAAGTCTAGAAGAGTTAGACTGGGATATAGAAGTCATCTGGCCAGAAATGAGAGCTCCTATGTCCATATCCATGTGAGAGACTAGGCCAAAGATCAGCCTAGCTCTGTCCATTGTCAGGTCAGATGTGAGAGATGTGGGGGCCAGTGATGTGTCATTATTTTCTCATATTTCTTAACCTTTTTTGTCACCAATTTAATTACTGATTAACTCTAATTGTCAAATTTATTATTCAGTTTTATCAATTGGGCTCACTTGAGTAATTTGGTGTTTTTAATTCAATTTTAAGATAATTATAAGCAATTGGGCTAAGCCAGATTGGACTTGAAGAGAGAAAATAATTTTATTAGATTTCGTCTAATTTCATTTTATTGCGTTCAGTTTTTATTTAGTATTTTTATTTCGTTTTAGGCCAAAAATAATGTAATCAGACCCAGTGACTTTGAGTGACCCTTATAAATAGCAGCTTTGGGATTCATGTGGAGGGGATTCTGTGATAATACCATTCTATCATTCAGGAGTTTTAGGGTTTTACGTTTGGAGCTTTGTATTACTGTTCATGTGAATGCAATTTCGTTTTTCTGTTCCTTCTTCTGCCTTTAGCTTCATTTTCGTTTCTGCCTTTAGCTTCATTTACGTTTCTGCTTCTAGTTTCATTTACGTTTTCTGCTTTTGTTGGACTTATGGAAGGCTAAATTTCTAGTGTTTTTTCCCTCTGAGGATGAAGCATAACTCTCTTTGAGGTTATGTTTTTAATATTGCTCTCCTATCGGTTTTCCCTTCACCAATTAACCCACATGCGTTGTGTTAATCTGTGCACGCGTCGTGTTCGATTAATTACCTCTGTGCTTAAATTACGTTCGTGCTTAATGAACAACGGGTTAATTGGTGTATGTGTTGCTTAATCACATACTGACAACCCTAAATTGATTTTCGCTTAGTAAATTAAATTAGGGTTGGATTAAGTGGTTAACTGCCAGGGGTGAAATCCTCATAACCTAGGATAAGAGAATGGCTTCTAAATCAGAGGAAACAACACGTTTTAAATACTATTAATTTCGTATTCCAATCTGCTTGTTCTTAATTTCACAAAACAAACACCCCCCCCCCCCCCAATTGTTATATGATGGAAGCTTGCTTGTGGGGCTTCTATGGAGGCTGGATCTTTGAGCTTCAATGAGGTCCTTTAATGGTGATTTTCCACCATGGAGATGCAGCGGAAGACAAAGCAGAAGAGGTGAGAGGAGGCGCCATCCACTAGGGAATAAGCCATGGAAGAAGGAGCTTCACCACCAAGATGAGCCTTGGATAAGAAGCTTGGAAGGATGCTTCAATGGAGGAAAAGAAAGAGGGAGAGAAAGAGAGAGGGGGGACCACGAAATTGAAGGAATAAAAGAGGGAGAGAAGTGGAACTTTGAAGTGTGTCTCACAAAACTCTCATTCATCAAAGTTAGAACAAGTGTTACACATGTTTCTATTTATAGACTAGGTAGCTTCCTTGAGAAGCTTTCTTGAGAAAACTTCCTTGAGAAGCTTCTTTGAGAAAACTTCCTTGAGAAGCTAGAGCTTAGCTACACACACCCTTCTAATAACTAAGCTCACCTCCTTGAGAAGCTTCCTTGAAAAGATTCCTAAAAAAGCTAGAGCTTAGCTACACACACCTCTCTAATAGCTAAGCTCACCTCCTTGAGATGAGAAGCTAGAACTTAGCTACACACCCCCTATAATAGCTAAGCTCACCCCCATGAAAAAATACATGACAATACAAAAAAAATGTCCCTACTACAAAGACTACTCAAAATGCCTCGAAATACAAGGCTAAAACCCTATACTACTAGAATGGCCAAAATACAAGGCCTAAACGAAGGAAAAAAACCTATTCTAATATTTACAAAGATAAGCGGACTCATACTTAGCCCATGGGCTCAAAATCTACCCTAAGGCTCATGAGAACCCTAGGGCCTTCCCTTGGATCTCTGGCCCAATCTACTTGGATTCTTCTATCCAATGCCCTTGCGGGGTAGGATTGCATCATTATTGTTATAACAAAGCATATTATGAACATTTGGTCAGTCATTGCTCGTTGGGAAATGACCTAGGATCAATTCCTAGTTACTGCATTTTAATGTTTATTTGATTTGGGTACAGCCTCGATCAAATTTGGTGCCGTTGCCGGGGAGCAGTGGTCCAAAAGTTCATAATAGCTAGTGATTTGTGCTTTGTGTTTAGTTGTTTTACGATTAATTCTTTTGTTAGTGTGTTGTGTTAGTGCGTTGTTCTGTTTTATTTGATGTTCTGTTTTGCAATTTAGTAGTACCCCTTGTTCAGCGCTTCCCCTATTTCAGTTTTATGTTTTGCTGAGAATAATGCTTAGTGACGGAATTAGAGACTGATTATGTGTTACTGTTCACACAGCATTACATTAGTGACTGAATTAGTGACTGTTGTTGACAATTTAATTGGTGATTTTTGTTTTGATAGTTAGGGTTGTTATTTTTGGCTGAATTTTGGTGTGGTAGGTTCTTTTAACTCATATTTTGTGTGAAAAATACCAGGAACACTTGGTGTGCCCAGATTTGAGAGATTCAAAAAAAAATTGAGAACTTGTGTTTAGCAAAACTTCAAACGACCATAACTTTTTCTCCATGTATCAGAATGACTATTATTATATATGTATTTAGGGTAGAAAAAAATTTCCCATACCGTGGCAGCCAGCTGTAGGAGGTCTCTAACTATCCAAAATCGCCTGTTTACTAGTTTTTTTTTTTATTATTTTTCAAGTTTTATTGTTTTATTTTTCTAAACTTTCCTTAGGTAGTTTCCATAGTTAGACTTTGAATTTTTGTCTGAAAATTTTTGTGCTATCTTTTCATGATTTTAGGGTGTTGCTCACAAAATTTCAATTCATTTGGATATCATTTGATGGTAGCTGTAGTTCAAACCTACATTGTTACTTGCATAAGAAGGCAACTAGTTGTGCATGCTGAATGTAGTGTGTGACTAGAGGCAATCCATCTGACTTACAACCCTTTGATCCTGAAATAGATAGAACATTTCATAGATTAGTTAGGCATAGTGTGCATCCTACTCTCCCTGAACATTTTGTGCCTTTTGAACATCCTGAGCATTCTGTTACTAGTGAG
This sequence comes from Glycine soja, assembly GCF_004193775.1. Taxonomy (NCBI): domain Eukaryota; kingdom Viridiplantae; phylum Streptophyta; class Magnoliopsida; order Fabales; family Fabaceae; genus Glycine; species Glycine soja. Next base: position 30,457,534 of record NC_041002.1, on the reverse strand, counting down.
TCTGTGCATTCTGTGGTTGGTGATTTTGAACATCCTGATTTTGAGCATTCTGATTTTGCGCATTCTAAAAATATGGCTCAACCTCCACCTCGTGAGAGGACTCTAAGGGAAATGGCTGCACCTGATTTCACTTATGAAAGCTTATGCATTCAATACCCTGATGAGGATGTCCCAAGTTTCATGGTCTTGCAAGTGAAGACCCTCATAAACATCTGAAAGAATTCCATATTGTCTGCTCTACCATGAAACCTCCAGATGTCCAAGAAGATCACATCTTTCTTAAGGCCTTTCCTCATTCTTTAGAGGGAGTGGCAAAGGACTGGCTATATTACCTTGCTCTGAGGTCCATCACGAGCTGGGATGACCTCAAGAGAGTATTCTTAGAAAAAAATTTCCCTGCTTCCAGGACCACGACCATCAGAAAGGATATTTCAGGCATTAGACAACTCAGTGGGGAGAGCCTTTATGAATACTGGGAGAGATTTAAAAAACTATGCGCCAGTTGCCCTCACCACCAAATTTCTGAGCAACTTCTTCTCCAATATTTTTATGAAGGACTCAGTAACATGGAGAGAAGTATGATTGATGCTGCCAGTGGTGGAGCCCTTGGAGACATGACCCCTGCTGAAGCCAGGAATTTAATTGAGAAGATGGCTTCCAACTCCCAACAATTTAGTGCCAGAAATGATGTTATTGTCATTAGAGGAGTGCATGAAGTAACCACGAATTCATCTTCATCAGCTGAAACTAAGAAGCTTGAAGGTAAACTAGATGCCTTGGTTAACCTGGTAACCCAGCTGGCCTTGAATCAGAAATCTGTACCTATAGCAAGAGTCTATGGTTTATGCTCCTCTGTCGACCACCATACAGACCTTTGCCCTTCTATGCAGCAACCTGGAGCAATTGAGCAGCCTAAAGCTTATGCTGCAAACATTTACAATAGACCTCCTCAACCTCAGCAGCTAAATCAATCACAACAGAAAAATTATGACCTCTCCAGCAACAAATACAATCTCGAATGGAGGAATCACCCTAATCTCAGATGGTCTAGCCCTCAACAACAACAACAACAGGAGCCTGCTCCTTCCTTCCAAAATGTTGATGGTCCAAGTAGACCATACGTTCCTCCTCCAATACAACAGCAGCAATAGCCCCAGAAACAGCAAACAGTTGAGGCCCCTCTGCAACCTTCCCTTGAAGAACTTGTGAGGAAAATGACTATGCAAAACATGCAGTTTCAACAAGAGACCAGAGCCTCCATTCAGAGTTTAACTAATCAGATGGGACAATTGGCTACACAATTAAATCAACAACAGTCCCATAATTCTGACAGATTACCTTCTCAATCTTTCCAGAATCCTAAATATGTGAGTGCCATTACATTGAGGTCGGGAAAGCAGTATCAAGGACCTAAACCAGTAGCATCTTCCTCATCCGCAAATGAACCTGCCAAACTTCACTCTACTCCAGAAAAAGATGATGACAAAAATTTAAAGAGTAAGTTGCCTAAAAATTTCTGTGCCGGTGAATCTTCTATTGGTAATTCTGACTTGCAGCAGCATATCCCTCTCCCATTCCCTCCAAGAGCAATTTCCAACAAAAAAATGGAAGAGGCAGAGAAGGAGATCTTGGAAACATTTAGAAGAGTAAAGGTAAACATACCTCTACTGGATGCAATAAAGCAAATTCCAAAATATGCTAAATTCTTGAAAGAGTTGTGCACTCATAGGCGGAAGCTTAAAGGAAGTGAAAGAATTAGCATGGGCAGAAATGTCTCCGCATTGATTGGTAAATCTGTTCCCCAAATCCCTGAAAAATGTAAGGATCCAGGTACATTCTGCATATCTTGTATTATAGGGAACAGTAAGTTTGACAATGCCATGCTAGATTTAGGAGCTTCTGTTAGTGTTATGCCTCTATCTATTTTTAATTCTCTATCTCTAGGTCCTTTGCAGTCAACTGATGTGGTGATTCATTTAGCTAATAAAAGTGTTGCCTATCCTACTGGTTTCATAGAGGATGTCTTAGTTAGAGTTGGTGAACTGATTTTCCCTGTTGATTTTTATATTTTGAATATGGAGGAGGGATTTTCTCAAGGGTCAGTTCCCATCATTCTAGGCAGACCTTTTATGAAAACTGCTAGAACTAAGATAGATGTATATGCAGGCACACTATCTATGGAGTTTGGTGATATAACTGTTCATTTTAATATTGTCGATGCTATGAAACACCCATCTGAAGATCTTTCTGTATTTTGTGCTGAAATAATTGACCATATTGTTGATGAATACATGATTGATCTTCATTCTAATCTGCATGTCTGTCACTCTTCATGCATTGAATCTGAATTTGTATTTGATCATATGTATGAATTTGATGCTGAGAGTGAATCTGAATTTGATATTGATTACATGTCTGGTGATGTTTTACCTCTTGAGATTGATTTTCTAGAGTCTGATAGAACTAACCATGCTTCAGGAAGTTCATATACCTCTGACTTTCTTTATGAGGTACAGGCTAAGAAACCATCTCTTTCTACCACTATCCAGCCGCCCACACCAGAGTTGAAGCCTCTGCCATCAAATTTAAAATATGCTTACTTGGATGATAGCAAAATTTTTCCAGTAATTATATCTGCCTCCCTTGTTGATGAGTAAGAGAAGAAGCTGTTATCAATTCTCAAGAAGCATAAGAAGGCTGTAGGCTGGACCCTGGCGGACATTCTTGGTATTAGCCCATCCACATGTATGCATCGGATAAATTTAGAGGATGGGGCTAAACCAGTAAGACAACCACAGAGAATACTCAACCCGATGATTCTTGATGTAGTGAAGAAGGAGGTAACCAAGCTTTTGCAAGCTAGAATCATTTATCCTATCTCTGACAGCCAATGGGTGAGTCCCGTCCAGGTAGTCCCGAAGAAAACCGGTCTCACCGTGATAAAAAATGAGAAGGAGGAGCTGATTCTTACTCGAGTGCAGAACAGTTGGAGAGTCCGCATCGACTATAGGAGGCTGAACCAGGTTACCAAAAAGGACCATTTTCCCCTGCCATTCATTGACCAGATGCTTGAACGCTTGGTAGGTAAATCTCACTACTGTTTCCTTGATGGTTTTTCTGGTTATATGCAAATCACTATTGCTTCTGAGGATCAGAAAAGACCATATTCACCTGCCCCTTCAGCACTTTTGCCAATTGGAGGATGCCTTTCAGCCTGTGCAATGCCCCTGGTACCTTCCAGCGGTGCATGATCAGTATTTTCAGTGATTTTTTAGAAAATTGCATAGAGGTGTTTATGGATGATTTCACTGTATACAGATCCTCTTTTGATGTTTGTCTGGATAGTCTGGAAAAGGTTTTCAATAGATGCATTGAAACCAACCTTGTTCTAAATTTTGAAAAATGTCATTTTATGGTTGAGCAAGGTATAGTTTTAGGCCACATTATTTCCAATAAGGGCATTGAAGTAGATCCTGCAAAAATTTCTGTTATTTCACAATTGCCTTACCCCTCTTGCGTGCGAGAGGTGCGATCTTTTCTTGGTCATGTAGGATTCTACAGGCGCTTTATCAGAGATTTTAGCAAAGTAGCCCTTCCACTATCCAACTTGTTGCAAAAGGAGGTGGAATTTGACTTTAATGATAAATGCAAAGAGGCTTTTGATTGCCTCAAAAGAGCACTGACTACCACCCCCATCATCCAGGCACCCGACTGGACAGCCCCTTTTGAGCTTATGTGTGATGCATCAAATTATGCATTGGGGGTTGTCCTTGCTCAGAAAATTGATAAATTGCCTAGGGTGATATATTATGCTTCTAGGACTTTAGATGTTGCCCAAGCGAATTATACTACTACTGAGAAAGAGCTACTAGCCATAGTTTTTGCTCATGAAAAATTTCGTTCTTATTTGCTTGGTAATCACATTATTGTTTATACTGACCATGCAGATCTAAAGTAGTTGTTGAAGAAGGCTGATTCAAAGCCTAGGTTGATCCGATGGATGCTCTGGCTCCAAGAGTTTGACTTGGAGATCCGTGATAGGAGCGGAGCACAAAATTTAGTTGCTAATCATTTGAGTCGGATCAAACGTGTGTCTGATGAGGACTCACCCATTCGAGATGATTTCCCGGATGATCATTTGTATATATTGTACAGTATTTATGATTCTTTTTCTACTCCTTGGTTCGCTAACATTGTAAATTATTTAGTTGCTTCTGTTTTTCCTCCCTTAGCATCTAAGGCTCAAAAAGATAAAATTAAAAGTGATGCTAAGCATTTTATTTGGGATGACCCCTACTTGTGGAAATTGTGTAGTGATTAGGTCATTAGATGATACATTCCAGATCATGAGACTGACTCAATCCTGCAGTTCTATCATTCTTCCGCACCGGGAGGTCATCTGGGTGTTCAAAGGACAGGTCGCAAAGTTCTTGACCGTGGCTTTTATTGGCCCACCATCTTTAAAGATGTGTGGAAGACTTGTAGCACTTGTGAGCAGTGTCAGAGAGCAGGAAGTGCACTTACATGGCGACAAAAAATGCCTCAGCAACCCATGCTATTATGTGAGGTGTTTGATGTCTAGGGCATAGATTCCATGGGCCCTTTTCCTGTCTCTTTTGGTTATGTTTATATTTTCCTTGCAGTTGATTATGTTTCAAAATGGGTGAAAGCCAAGCCCACTAGAACTAATGATGCTAAGGTTGTTGTAGATTTTGTCAGATCTAATCAATTTTGCAGGTTTGGAGTACCTAAAGCAATTGTTAGTGATCAAGGAACCCATTTTTGCAACAAATCAATGCATGCCTTGCTTAAAAAGTACGGGGTTGTACACAGGGTATCCACACCATACCACCCCCAAACCAATGGACAGGCAGAAATTTCTAACAGAGAGATCAAGAGAATTTTAGAGAAGATTGTGCAGCCAAGTAGGAAAGATTGGAGTACCAGGCTTGATGATGCTCTTTGGGCACATAGGACTGCCTACAAAGCACCCATAGGAATGTCTCCTTATCAGGTTGTCTTTGGGAAGGCATGTCATCTTCCAGTGGAGATTGAGCACAAAACATGCTGGGCAGTGAAGACCTGCAACTTCTCTATGGATCAAGCTGGTGAGGAAAGAAAGTTGCAACTGAGTGAGTTAGATGAGATCCGCCTAGAAGCGTATGAGAATGCCAAGTTCTACAAAGAAAAGACCAAGAAGTTCCATGATAGCATGATAATTAAGAAGGACTTCATAGTTGGGCAAAACGTGTTATTGTATAATTCTAGGCTTGGACTCATGAGTGGTAAGTTGAGGTCTAAGTGGATTGGTCCTTTTGTTGTTACTAATGTTTTTCCTTATGGTACAGTTGAGATCAAAAGTGACTCCACAAACAAGAGCTTCAAGGTCAATGGACACCAACTTAAGCCATTCCTCACAAACCCTTCTTTAGTGGACGCAGTGGTGGAAGAGACTTCCTTACTCCACCCTACTTTTCCTCCACCATGACTTACGGAGTTCTTCTTTTTTTGTCTCCTTCTTTACTTTTGACGCACTTGTCCAATTTTATTGATTGATCTGATTGCTTTGAATCTTGTGATAGTGCCACATTGAGGACAATGTGTTGTTTAAGTGCGAGGGGGGGGGGAGGTTGTTCTTTGTTTGAGTTTTGTTTTTCTAGGTTAAATTTGTGTTAAAATTGTTATGTTGGGTTTTACGTTTTGTGTACAACATTGCATGTTTCTCTTTGAATTTTGGGTTATGTACAGTAAATGGGTAATTGTTTTCAAAATAGGAGTTTCTTGGCATTTTGTGAATTGAAATCCTTGCCTTCTCTACATGTCAAGTTAGTTATGAACGGTCAAATTGAAAGTGATAAATTCACCATTGGTGAGATTTTGAGCCATCATTGTTTATTTTATTTGGTGTGCTTTACCCCATTGATTACTTGCACAATAGCCTTGGCTTGATTCTTGTTGATACTTCTTGGTTCACATGCATGTTGGGAGATGATTTAGGCATTTTATTCTTATAAGCCTCTAGCCAAATGAGCCTACCTTGAATTAATTCCTTTGATAGCCCTTTTGAGCCTTGTTTCCCTTTCCTTGTTTTGAAGCTCACTACAAGCCTTAAGTGAAAAACCATGATATCACCTTACCCTTAAGGAATTTTGGAGCTTTGAAATTGTTTTGGGAATAAGTGTGGGGGGGGGGGGGTATGTTTCATTGGAAGATATGATTTTTGGCCATGCTTAATGTTTTATTTTGGCCATGCTTGATTTATATATATATTGCCTAGTTCTTGCATTAAAAATTCAAAATACTTTCAACTGCTGCAAATTCGTACTGTTAAAAAGAAAAAGAAGAAGAAGAAGAAGTGAAGCTGAATAAATGAGGTCTTGTTTTGAGGACTTGATTTGGATTGAAGCCTTGGTTGATTTTGTTGATATTAGAGGGTTTGGGTTTACTACTTGTGCTTCATTTCCACTTATTCCCCATCGCTCCTCTATTCATGTAGGGTTTTAGCTACTTATCCCATACTTCCCTCTACCTTGTCCTTGGCCCCATTACAAGCTTTAAAGACCTTTTGATCCTCATGTGTATGCGTTTGTCAAGTTTTTTTTGTCAATTTTAGAATTTTTCCAAGTCTATGTGGTGTTTGTTTTCAATGGTGTTTTGAGAGTAAACAGTAGCCTAGACACTTGAGAGATAGAGTGAATATCTTGTGAGGCTATATCACTTATATTTGAGCTGATTGACTACCTGACCATGTTTGAGATGCTTGGATGATTTTCATAACTATCTTGATTCTTTAATTCATTACACATTGGATATTACCTATTCCTTTCATTCCCTGAGACTCAGTGAGAAATATGTAATTGCTTTGGAGTTTGTTTATCTCTCTTTAATGTCTCTAGATTTGTCTTTGCTTTGTTTTTAATTTTGCCCAGGAGTGCAAAAAGCTAAGTGTGGGGGATTTTTATGTGTCATTATTTTCTCCTATTTCTTAACCTTTTTTGTCACCAATTTAATTACTGATTAACTCTAATTGTCAAATTTATTGTTCAGTTTTATCAATTGGTCCCACTTGACTAATTTGGTGTTCTTAATTCAATTTGAGGATAATTATAAGCAATTGGGCTGAGCCAGATTGGACTTGAAGAGAGAAAAAAATTTTATTAGATTTTGTCTAATTTCATTTTATTGCGTTCAGTTTTTATTTAGTATTTTTATTTCGTTTTATGCCAAAAATAATGTAATCAGGCCTAGTGACTTTGAGTGACCCTTATAAATAGCAGCCTTGGGATTCGTGTGGAGGGGATTCTGTGATTCTACTATTCTATTATTCATAAGTTTTAGGGTTTTACGTTTGGAGCTTTGTATTATTGTTCACGTGAATGCAATTTCATTTTTTGTTTCTTCTTCTGCCTTTAGCTTCATTTTCGTTTTTGCCTGTAGCTTCATTTTCGTTTCTGCCTTTAGCTTCATTTACGTTTCTGCTTCTAGTTTCATTTATGTTTTCTGCTTTTGTTGAACTTAGGGAAGGCTAAATTTCTAGTGTTGTTTCCCTCTAAGGATGAAGAGTAACTCTCTTTGAGGTTCTATTTTTAATGTTGCTCTCCTATCGGTTTTCCCTTCACCAATTAACCCACATGTGTTCTGTTAATCCTTGCACGCTTCGTGTTTGATTAATTACCTCTGTGCTTAAATTACATTCGTGCTTAATGAACAACGGGTTAATTGGTGTATGTGTTGCTTAATCACATATTGACAACCATAAATTGATTTTCGCTTAGTAAATTAAATTAGGGTTGGATTAAGTGGTTAACTGCCAGGGGTGAAATCCTCATAACCTAGGATAAGAGAATGGCATCTGAATCAGAGGAAACAACACGTTTTTAATATTATTAATTTCCTATTTCAATCTGCTTGTTCTTAATTTCACAAAACAAACACCCCCCCAATTGTTACTGTTATAACAAAGCATATTATGAACATTTGGTCAGTCATTGCTCGTTGGGAAACGACCTAGGATCACTTCCTAGTTACTACATTTTAATGTTTATTTGATTCGGGTACGGCCTTGATCAGCCAGGTTGGAGTATGAGAGAACACTCCACACCTGGGCTAAAGTTGTCAAATCCTTCCTCAGGATCCTCCCAAGATGGCCCTCAACGTTCAAGATGAACCCTCGGCCTGGTATGCATAGGGCAACCTCAATCTCCCTAGGATCTAAAGGCAGTCTGCAGTATCTGGAGTATGTGGGCAACGTCTCACCCTCTGCCAACACCACAGGTGTCTCTAGGAATGTGTTGAGGCTGTCAGCATTGATCTTCACTAGATGGCCTCTAACCCTGGATTGCTTTGGTGAAGGACCTTCAAAGTTGTATAGGTTTGCATAGAACTCTTTCACCAAAGCCACATCTATGCTCCCATCAACCAAATTGGTGAGGTGTTTATGGAGATTACGCCTCTCCAACTTAGTCTTAAAATCATCAAACTCAATGTGGTAGAGCTTCACCTTCCTCTCTGGCAAGATGTTTCTGCCTAATACATTATCCGTGTACCAGTTCCATGCATCTAAGAAGTGAAATCTCCTTGTATCATATTGAGTTGTGGGTCTTGAACTGATACTCTTGTGTTTCCTAGAGGCCATTTTCAAATAAAGGGACCAAACAGTTATCAGGACACAAGTTATTCAAATTCAAAAACTGAAAAAGGCATTGGTGGCTTAGCGAGACATGGTCCGCTTAGCTTGCCTTCACAAAATACACACTACCGCTTAGCGACACGTAGGGCCACTTAGCGGATATTGCAGAAAATTATGCTTCTACATAATCGGCTTAGCTGGCATCTGCCCACTAAGCCTAATGATTGCCGCAACAGATGTGCGCTAAGCTCAGCAAGGTTGCACTTAGCGGCACCATGAAATTCAGAAAATTCACTAAGTATATGGGCTTAGTGAGCAAGGCTCGCTTAGCCCAATGGTTGCCGCAAAGAAATGAGCTTAGCCGAGATAGGCTCAGCTTAGCGTGTGGCTTTCAACAAAAAAAATTGACTAAGTTACCTGGGCTTAGCGATTCAGCCTCGCTTAGCCATAGGCATTTCAGCAAGAGGATGACTGTTCATCCTCAAAAGATGAACTCGCTTAGCGCGATAGTCGCGCTTAGCGAGTTCATCGCGTTTTCCAGAAAAAACACAAAAAATGAACTTCATTTTCTTCTCCTTTTGAGCCTCTAAAAGGAATTATCAAACATGCAAGATAATCAAAAATATCTACACAGCAAAACCATATATAAAGTCCTAATTTTTACCTAATCCAATATCATGAAAACCCTAAAGATTGAAAGCTAAAATCAATGGTTTCCTACCCTAAGGTTCAACAAAATAAAAGAATAAAGGGGGTAAGGAACTTACTTGTTGATGCAATCCTCCCTAGGAAGGGACCAATCACTAGAGCCATGAGCAAGAGGCTCCAAGAGGATTGGGCTAGAGCTGCTGAAGAAGGCCCTAGGGTTCTCATGAACCTCAGGGTAGATTTCTGAGCCCATGGGCCAAGGTTGGGTCCAATTATCTTTGTACATATTAGACTAGGATGTCATTATATTTGGTCCTTGTATTTAGGGCTCCATAATGTAGGTAGGGTACCCTAGAAATATAGGATTTTTCAGCCCTTATATTTTAAGGCACCTAGACTAGTTTTTGTACTAGGGGTAGTTTTGTAATTTCACATGCACTAGGTGAATATTTGATGTGTGTGGTTGGAAATAAGTTGAATTGAATTGGTAGAAGCCCAATCCAATTAAATTTTAGAGGGGGAGGTGAGCATTTTCTTACTACACCCCATTGCCACATCATATAGTCACACTTTGTGCATGTCCTTCATGCTTTACATGCCTCATGACACCTTAGCACACTTAGTGGAGAATCTTGAAATTGATCTTGGATTAGTTGGCTGAACCATAACTAAAATTCACTAATCATAATTAGTGAAATTTTGGCTCCAATGTTTGGCTCCACAAAGTCAAGTTTGGCTCCATTGGAGCTTGTAGGCCTAGGATCTTGGAAGATGAATGGCAGTGGAATGGAAAAGAAATAGAGAGAGAGGAGACGCCACTTCAAGGAGAAGATGAGTCTAGAAGAAGCTCACCACCATAGGAAGCCATGGATAAGAGCTTGGAGGAAGAAGGAGATGAATGAAGGGAAAGGAAGAAAAGAGCACGAAATTTTGTGCTCTAAAAGAGCTCTGAAATCTGAAGTTTAATTTTCAAATGATCAAAGTTGAAAAAATGCACACACATGGCCTCTATTTATAGCCTAAGTGTCACACAAAATTGGAGGGAAATTTGAATTTCTATTCAAATTTCACTTGAATTTGAAATTGAATTTGTGGAGCCAAATTTTGGAGCCAAAATTTCACTAATAATGATTAGTGAATTTTAGCTATGGTTCAGCCCACTAATCCAAGATCAAGTCCCAGATTCTCCACCAAGTGTGCTTAGGTGTCATGAGGCATGTAAAGCATCAAGGACATGCACAAAGTGTGGCTATATGATGTGACAATGGAGTGTAACAAGAAAATGATCATGTCCCCCTCTAAAATTTAATTGGATTGGGCTTCTCCCAATTCAATTAAATTTATTTCCAACCACACACATCAAATATTCACTTAATGCATGTGAAATTACAAAACTACCCCTAATACAAAAAAACTAGTCTAGGTGCCCTAAAATACAAGGGTTGAAAAATATTATTGTTCTAAGGTACCTTACCTATATTATGGAGCCCTAAATACAAGGCCCAAAAATAATGAAACCTTAATCTAATATGTACAAAGATAAGCGGATTCATACTTAGTCCATGGGCCCGATATCTACCCTAAGGCTCATGAGAACCCTATGGCCTTCTCTTGCATCTCTGGCCCAATCTTCTTGGAGTCTTCTATCCAATGCCCTTACATGGTAGAATTGGATCACGCTTAGCGAGTTCTGCAAATCAAAATACCTACAACTCTCGCTAAGCTTTTTTTTGGGCTGGCTTAGCTAAAATAATGCATCTTGATTACAGACGGGTAGGCACTTAGCGAATTATGGATCGCGTAGCGTTGCTATGGCCGCAAGAAATTGGGCTTAGCTGGTATGAGTTTCGCTTAGCTCAATGAAACCCAATTCTGGCCGCAAGGAAATGAGCTTAGCAACGATGTGTCGTGCTTAACCAGTGAATGCAATGTGCTTAATGAGCAGGCTATCGCTTAGCCCAATTCAGATCGAATTGAAATGGGCTTAGCTCAGCCTTGGCCAACTTAGCGGACCAAATCAACCTGAGATGCAAGGGTTGAGTGCTAAGCGCTAGAGACTCTCGGCATAGCGCATGACCAAAGATGCGCTTAGCACGAGGCTTGCGCTTAGCGAAAAGACTGTTTTTCAGAAGAAGAAAAATTTCTAAGTTATAACTCTATCTTTTTCTCATGAAGTTTGAAACCCTTATATCTATCATTTAAAAACAAGCTGATATACCCCAATGTACTGATTATGAAGCAAGTTCCACATTAAGCAATGCATAAAAGAAAAGGAAAGCAGAAATTAGAACTGGGTTGCCTCTCAGGAAGCGCTTCTTTAACGTCATTAGCTTGACGCTTTTACCTCAATGGGTGATATCATGTTTTGGTTCTTACTTCTAGAACCTCCTTACCCATTTTCGTTACCTGTAAGCAAACATTTTGTTCTGGAGCAGGCTTGTCTTCAACAAATAAATCAAAATCAATTTTCTGATCTTCAAAGCCCAGCTCCAGCTTCTTTCTCCCCATATCAACTATGCAGCTTGCAGTTAACATGAATGACCTTCCCAATATTACGGGAATGTCATTATCTTCACAGATATCCGTTACCACAAAATCTGCAGGGAAGATAAAATGTTTTACTCTGACTAGCACATCTTCAATTACTCCATAAGGTCTAGTAATGGAGCGGTCAGCAAGTTGTAAAGTCATCCTAGTGGGCATGATCTCCAACTCTCCCAACCTTCTGCACATGGAGAGTGGCATTAAGTTAATGCTGGCTCTCAGATCAATAAGAGCCTTTCCCACAGTGACTTCTCCAATCGAACAAAGAATGGTTACACTCCCAGGGTCTTTATGCTTGGGTGGAAGGATCTTTTGAATCACAGCACTACAATTTCCTTCCACAAAAATGTTTTCCTGGTGAATATACTTGTGTTTCCTTGTTAACATATCCTTTAAAAACTTGGAGTAGAGTGGCATTTGCTGTAAAGCTTCTCCGAAGGGCATGGTTATTTCCAGTTTCCTGAAAATATCTAAAAATCTCGCCAAATGGCGGTCCTTCTCCTTCTTGGAAGGTACCACAGGATATGGTACTTCCGCACCTTCATTCACAACTTTTTCTCTTTTCTTCTCTCTAGCTTGTTCACTTCTACTCCTCTCCTCATTCTTATTTTTTTCATCTTTTTCAATTTTTTCATTTTCTTTTTCTTTTTCTACTTCATTTTATTTTCTTGGTCATTTAATTCTTTTGTCTTGACCATTATTTGTTTTTCTTTTTCTGATTACTTTCACCTCTCACATCATCTTTCTTTTCATCAGTACCTTTCTTTTCAGCAGCTTTCTTCTTGGATACAACACTATCCTCATCCTCCGCCTCCACAAACCTCTTACTCCTTGTCATCACAGCTTTACATTCCTCCTTGGGATTCTTTTTTGTATTCGCCACAAAACTGTTGGATGACTTGTCAGCTATCTGCTTGGCCAGTTGTCCCACCTGGACCTCAAGGTTTTCAGTGCTGACTCAGTGCTTTTATGACTTGACATTGTTACTTGCATAAACTGAGTCAACGTCTCCTCCAGCTTAGTAGTCCTCTGAAAGATGTTAGGCCCTTGTTGAATTGGCCTGTTAGAAGGTCCACCTTGGTCTTTGTTGAATTGATTTCCAAGGTGTGATCTCCACTGTCCTTGTTGATTATAAGGACCCTGCTGGAAGCCTGAGAATCCTCATTGAGTATATCCTTGTCTCTGTTGATTTCCCATATAGTGAACTTCTTGAATGTTTTCTTCAATGGGAATACATTGGTCTGTTTCATGAGCCTCACCACAGATGGTACAACCTATAACTTGCAAAACAGAAGAATGTGTAGGTTGACCAATAGACAGTTTAGTTGGCAACTTACCGAGTGTTTCTGTTAAAATCTCAAGTTTCCTAGAAAGAAACTTATTCTATGCCAATAAAGCGTCATGTAATGATAGTTCTAACAAGCTTTTCTTTGTGGGTTGATGAACTCTGTCGCACAGAATGGCATGATCGTTGGCTGGCATATTCTCAATTAGCTCAGTTGCCTCTTCAGGGGGTTTCAACTTTATTTTCCCCCCTGCTAAAGCATCTAGCAGTTGCTTGGTTTGTGGTCTCAGCCCATCTATAAACATATTCAATTGAATTGGCTCAGAGAACCCATGGGTGGGAGTCTTTCTCAATAAACCTCTAAACCTCTCCAATGCTTCACTCAAGGACTCGTCAGGGAACTGATGAAATAAAGAGATTGCAGCTTTCCCTTCCATAGTCTTTGACTCTGGGAAATATTTCTTCTGAAAATTTTCAACAACTTCTTCCCAGGTTTTCAAACTGTTACCCCTTAAATGAGTGGAGCCACCTTTTAGCTTCTCCTGCCAAGGAAAATGAAAATAGACTGAGTCTAATGGCTTCATCTGGAACGCCTGCAATCTTTACAGTGTTACAGATTTCAATGAATGTTTCCAAATGTGCATAGGGGTCCTCATTTGGTAATCCTTGGAATAAGTTCCCCTATATTAAATGAATCAAAGAATGAGGGTAGTTTATGTTGCGAGCTTCCACTTCATAACATGCAATGCTGGTAAAGAATTGCGCCACTGAACTGCTTGAATAGTCCTCAAGGGTAACTCTTTGCTGGTGTTCATCTGCCATGGATACGGATTTTGGTAAATAGGTCACTGATTCCTTTGATGATAGTGAATCGGATGATGAAGAATCAGAAAAATGAGTTTCTTCCTCAAGAATGGACGCTATTATCTTGTCTTGAAGTAATTTTCTTCTCCTCTCGGCTCTTTTCCTTCTCAACGTAGCTTCAATCTCCAAGTCCAGAGGAACTAAATTTTCTGTGGGAGATCTATGCATATTAAACACTAACAGAAACAACGGTTATCCAGTTCGAGAGGAAAACAAATATGCATTGAAAGTAAATATTCATAGTTTATCAAAGAATAAAGAATAGACACCTAGGACTAAACTAACTTTCCAAATAGAAAGAAGTTCCCCAACAATGGCACCAAAAACTTGTTCGAACTCGGCAAGTGAACCAAATTGCACAAGTAGTATAAAATGGTAAGAACCGAGTATCGAACTCTCGGGGAACTTTTGTTTCTTGGTAAAGCTATATTCAGTGAATAGGTGTCTAGTATGAAAAGAGATTTGTCAACTATGCACAGGTATGTAAACTAACTATTAAGAAGAAAATCACGTGAGTAATGATGTGTAAAGACAAGTAGACAACATGTTGGTCTTCCTATTAGGTGCATGATGTTAAAAGGATATTCTCTACCTAACAATGTTCATGTGTTCTATGTTGTCTCCTGAAATGCTAAACCCCGATTCCTCATGATAGCCTAGCCTAATCCCGATCAAGCATCATCCTCAGATTCCTCTTGTTGGACTAAAGTCAACCAGAATCGCATAAAGACAAACATACAAACAACTAGGTTACTATACCCCGATCCCTCGTGATAATACGATAAACTAGCCATGTCCTATCAAGTTCTAAGAATCAGACCAGTTTCCACTGTTGAATAATCCTAAAAAAGCATGCATCTATGTTCTCAAGGTAAAAGCACACTGAAATGACGTACTAATAGCACAGAGAACACATAAAACATCATTAAATAAATACATAGGTATTTACATCAAGTACCTACAAGGAAGAACTAACAGAGGATTTAGCTCTCCATAACTGGGAAGCTTCCTTTACAACAAAGAGAAGATAAAAATGAAGGATTGAAGAAATACAAGCGGTGAGGATGTCTCCTCCACTTCTAGAACCTCACAATCACTCACAGACTCATCTAATGCTCTCAGGACGGCTTCCTCTTCAAGCTCTGGTCTCTACAGGTCTTCGCATAGCAAGATCTCTCAAGCTCTCTGGATTCAGACCCTTCTCTCTCTAGAATCTCTCACATGCAGAAGCTCTTCGAGAAAATGGCCAAAATCCCCTCCAAAATCTAATTTCAGGCTTAAATAGGTGGCTTTGTTTGTGTTAGCACGCTTAGCGTGACAATGGACCGCTCAGCGCGTATTAGTGGATTTCAGCTCAGTGCATGCTTTTCTCGCTCAGTGGATGGTCTGAAGCGGTGTGCTTAGCGGGATGACCCTTCGCTTAGCACGCATGCACAGCTCATCCTTCTTCCAAATTCTTCCTCGCGCTCAGCCGAGGAGCGTTGCGCTCAGCGGATGGCTCGCTAAGCCAGAAGATTGGCTTAGCGAGAGGATGAAAATCAGCACTTCACAAACTTGCCTAACTAACCTGAAATTGAGAGGAAATGATTATTAAACACACAAAATGTGAATACTAAGTATTTATTACCTATCTTTAACAAAAAGTAATTACAACACTACAAAATAACCATAAATTGGAGGAGTTTGATACAATTTACACAGGTTTTATACACAAAAGTTAGTCGTATTCATCGACTAACAATGGACCCTTAGGGTTCCTCTTTATTGTTTTGTGCATCTTCATCTCCTTCTCCTATCATCGGTAATCGTTTTTCTTTTGTAAAGTAAGTTTTAACCGATCGTTAATATCGTAAATCATCTTTTTAAATAGATTGAAGTTAATGAATAAAACCAAGATGAAATCAACTTATAACTGATTTTCTCTTCATTGAAATCAGTTCAAATTGTTTCAAGGTCCAACACCTTAACGATTCTCTCCTCTTTTCAAAAATCAAAAGATCATTTCAAGGTCCAACGCCTTAAACGACTCTCTCCTCTTTTCAAGTTTAAAACATCATTTCTAGGTCCAACGCCTTAAACGACTTTTGTTCGTAATCAATCTTTCAAAAAACATAAAAATAATTTAACACAAATATTCAGACATAAAGAACTATATAGGTCTAATTTCCTCATCACACTTGAGGATACATAGGAGCGAGGGCAACACCCTTGTCGACCCCAATAAAATAATAAACATAAAAAGGGAAAATACATAATTTTGAAGTCATGTTTTGCACACTCGATTAAAGGTTGTCGTCCCTTGTGACAGGCGTGTAGGGTGCTAATACCTTCCCCGTGCGTAAACAACTCTCGAGCCCTTATCTTCAAAATCTGCAGACCCTTGTCCTTTTGGTTTTTCTAACGTTATCCTCGAATAAACATTAGTGGCGACTCCGCTCGTTTTCTCTCTTGGAGATAAACGCTTTGGCTTATCTATTTTGGCCTTTTCGCACCCCCGCCGAAGGGTAGGTTGCCACACCCCCAAAGGTCCAAGAACTCTTACTTGAATTTGGTGATATATTTTCCAAAGAGATACCCCCTGAGCTACCTCTTCTTAGGGGAATAGAACACCAAATAGACTTAGTCCCAGGAGCAAGCCTTCCTAATAGGCCAGCCTATAGGACTAACCCTCAAGAGACTAAGGAGATAGAGTCTCATGTTAAAGAATTGTTGGTGAAGGGTTGGGTCCAATAGAGCCTAAGCCCTTGTGTTGTGCCAATGTTGTTGGTGCCCAAAAAGGATGGTAAGTGGAGAATGTGTACAGATTGTAGGGCCATCAACAACATTATTGTAAAGTATAGGCACCTCATTCCCAGACTTGATGATTTGCTTGATAAGTTGCATGGTGCCAACATCTTTTGAAAAATTGATCTTAAAAGTGGTTATCTCCAAATCAGGATGAAAAAGGGTGATGAGTGGAAAACCACTTTCAAGACCAAGTTTGGTTTGTATGAATGGCTAGTGATGCCTTTGGGGCTCACTAATGCACCAAGCACCTTTATGAGGCTTATGCATCATGTCTTAAGGGATTTCATAGGTAGATTTGTAGTTGTTTATTTTGATTATATTTTAGTGTACAGTAGGAGTCTAGATGATCACTTAGGACATCTCAGGCAAGTTTTTTCAGTCCTTAGGAAAAACACCCTCTATGCAAATATAAAGAAGTGTACTTTTTGTGTAGATAATATAGTTTTCTTAGGGTTTGTAGTTGGTAGAAATGGGGTAAGTGGACCCTGAGAAAATCAAGGCCATCCAAGAATGGCCCACCCCAAAAAGTGTGGGAGATATTAGGAGCTTCCATCGGTTAGCAAGCTTCTACAGAAGGTCCGTTCCTAATTTCTATATAATTGCGTCACCTCTTAATAAGCTGGTGAAGAAGAGTGTGACATTTACTTGGGGTGAAAGACAAGAGCAAGCCTTTGCTTTGCTCAAAGAAAAGCTCACCAAGGCACCTCTTCTAGTTGTTCCTGACTTTTCTAAAACTTTTGAGCTAGAATGTGATGCCTCTAGAGTGGGAGTTCGAGCTGTATTGTTACAAGGTGGGCAACCTATTACTTATTTTAGTGAAAAAATTCATGTTGCCACCCTCAACTACCCCACCTATGATAAAGAACTTTATGCCTTAATAGGAGCCCTCCAAACTTGGGAACATTACCTTGTTTCCAAGGAATTTGTCGTTCACGGTGATCATGAATCACTTAAGTACATTAGAGGGCAAAGCAAGTTAAACAAAAGGCATGCAAAATGGGTAGAGTACCTAGATCAATTTCCATATGTTATCAAATACAAAAAGGGAAAAACAAATCTGGTAGTTGATGCCCTCTCTAGGAGGCACACATTGTTTTGCTCCCTAGGAGCTCAAATTTTAGGATTTGGTAACATTATGGACTTGTATGCTTTAGATTAATATTTCTCTCCCATTTATGAGAGTTGTGGGCAAAAGGAACAAGATGGAATCTATTTGAATGAGGGGTATTTGTTCAAAGAGGGAAAGTTTTGCATACCACAAGGATCCATCACGAAATTACTTGTGAAAGAGAGCCATGAAGGTGGGCTCTTGGGCCACTTTGGGATAGACTAGACCCTTGTCTTACTCAAAGCAAAATTATATTGGCCACATATGAAGAAAGATGTCTATAAGCATTGCACTAGGTGTCTGGCTTGTTTATAAGCCAAGTCTATAGTGATGCCTCATGGGCTATACACACCCTTACCCATCCCATCTGCACCTTGGGTAGACATTAGTATGGACTTTGTCCTTGGGCTTAGCAAGATGGCACACTTTATACCATGCCACAAGGTGGATGATGCTTCCCACATCTCAAAACTCTTTTTCAGGGAAGTTGTGAGACTCTATGGTTTGCCTAGGACCATTGTGTCAGATAGAGATGCTAAGTTCCTTAGCCACTTCTGGAAAACCTTATGGGCTAAGCTAGGAACTGAGCTTCATTTCTCTACCACTTGTCATTCACAAACTGATGGGCAAACAGAGGTAGTGAATAGTTTTTTATCCACCCTTTTAAGGGCTCTTCTGAAAGGCAACCATAAGTCTTGGGATGAGTATCTTCCTCATGTAGAATTTACCTACAACAGAGGGGTTCATAAAACCACCAAGCAATCCCCTTTTGAGGTTCTCTATGGGTTCAATCCCCTAACACCCTTAGACCTCATTACCCTCCCACTTTACACTTCTTTTATACATAAAGAAGGGAAATCTAGGTCAGAGTTTGTAAAGAAGTTGCATGAGAAGGTTAAGAACCAAACAAAGGTGTATTCAACTAAAGGCAATAGAGGAAGAAAGGAATTAGTTCTTAATGAGGGGGACTGGGTTTGGCTCCATCTTAGGAAGGATAGATTCCCTACTAAAAGGAAATCCAAGCTTAGCCCTAGAGGGGATGGACCTTTTCAGGTCTCGGAGAGGATCAATAACAATACCTATAAGTTGGACCTCACAGAAGAGTATGGAGTCAGCACCACATTTAACATTTATGATTTAATTCCTTTTGTAGGTGGAGTTGGCATTGAGGAAGAGGAACCAATCGATTTGAGGTCAAATCCTCTTCAAGGGGGAGGGGATGATGCAATCCTCCCTAGGAAGGGACCAGTCACCAGAGCCATGAGCAAGAGGCTCCAAGAGGATTGGGCTAGAGCTACTGAAGAAGGCCATAGGGTTCTCATGAACCTTAGGGTAGATTTCTAAGCCCATGGGCCAAGGTTGGGTCCACTTATCTTTGTACATATTAGATTAGGATTTCATTATTTTTGGGTATTGTATTTAGGGCCCCATAATGTAGGTAGGGTACCCTAGAAATGTAGGATTTTTCAGCCCTTGTATTTTAGGCACCTAGACTAGTTTTTGTATTAGGGGTAGTTTTGTAATTTCACATGCATTAAGTGAATATTTGATTGTGTGTTGGGAAATAAATGTAATTGAATTGGGAGAAGCCCAATCCAATTAAATTTTAGAGGGGGAGGTGAGCATTTCCTTGCTACACCGCATTGCCACATCATATAGTCACACTTTGTGCATGCCCTTCATGCTTTACATGCCTTATGACACCTAAGCACACTTAGTGGAGAATCTTGGACTTGATCTTGGATTAGTGGGCTGAACCATAGCTAAAATTCACTAATCATAATTAGTGAAATTTTGGCTCCAAAAATTGACTCCACAAATTCAATTTCATATTCAAGTGAAATTTGAATAGAAATTCAAATTTCCCTCCAATTTTGTGTGATACTTAGGCTATAAATAGAGGTCATGTGTGTGCATTTTTTCAACTTTGATCATTTGAAAATTAAACT
This sequence comes from Glycine soja, assembly GCF_004193775.1. Lineage (NCBI taxonomy): Eukaryota > Viridiplantae > Streptophyta > Magnoliopsida > Fabales > Fabaceae > Glycine > Glycine soja. The sequence continues at coordinate 30,437,720 of NC_041002.1, read as the reverse complement.
TCAGATTTCAGAGCTCTTTTAGAGCACAAAATTTTGTGCTCTTCTCTTCCTCTCCCTTCATTCATCTCCTTCTTTCTCCAAGCTCTTATCCTTGGCCTCCTATGGTGGTGAGCTTCTTCTAGACTCATCTTCTCCTTGAAGTGGTGTCTCCTCTCTCTCTCTTCCTTCTCCATTCCACTGCCATTCATCTTCCAAGAAGCAAAGGAATCCATTGATGAAGAAGATCGTAGGCCTACAAGCTCCAATGGAGCTTACATCATAAAGCATGAAGGACATGCACAAAGTGTGACTATATCATGTGGCAATGGGGTGTAGCAAGCATATGCTCACCTCCCCCTCTAAAATTTAATTGGATTGGGCTTCTCCCAATTCAATTAAATTTATTTCTCAACACACACATCAAATATTCACTTAACTCATGTGAAATTACAAAACTACCCTTAATACAAAAACTAGTCTAGGTGCCCTAAAATACAAGGGCTGAAAAATCCTACATTTTTAGAGTACCCTACCTACATTATGGATCCCTAAATACAAGGCCCAAAAATAATGAAATCCTAATCTAATATGTACAAAGATAAGTGGGCTCATACTTAGCCCATGGGCCCACAATCTATCCTAAGGCTTATGAGAACCTTAGGGCCTTCTCTTGCATCTCTGGCTCAATCTTCTTGGAGTCTTCTATCCAATGCCCTTGAGGGGTAGGATTGCATCACTTTACATGCCTCATGACACCTAAGCGCACTTAGTGGAGAATCTTGGACTTGACCTTGTATTAGTGGGCTGAACTATAGCTAAAATTCACTAATCATAATTTGTGAAATTTTGGCTCCAAAAATTCAATTTCAAATTCAAGTGAAATTTGAATTGAAATTCAAATTTCCCTCCAATTTTGTGTGACCCTTAGGCTATAAATAGAGGCCATGTGTGTGCATTTTTTGCACTTTAATCATTTGAGAATTAAACTTGAAAGTTCAGACCTCGTTTAAGGCACAAAATTTGGTGCTCCTCTCCTTCTCCCTCCATCATCTTCTCCTACCTCCAAGCTCTTATCCATGGCTTCCTATGGTGGTGAGCTTGTTCTTGACTCATCTTCTCCTTGAAGTGGCATCTCCTATCATCTTTCTTCCATCTCCAATTTGCTTCCATTGATCTTCAAGAAGCAAAAGACCTCATTGATAAATAAGATTCAAGGCCTACAAGCTCCACATGGAGCTACATCAGGGCCCATGGGCTAAGTATGAGCCCACTTATCTTAGTACATATTAGATTAGGGTTTCATTATTTTTGGGCCTTGTATTTAGGGCTCCATAGTGTAGGGAGTGTACCCTAGTAATGTAGGATTTTTTTGCCCTAGTATTTTAGGGCACCTAGACTAGTTTTTATATTCGGGGTAGTTTTGTAATTTCTCATGCATTAAATGCATTATTTGATGTGTGTATGTTGGGAGAGAAATTTAATTGAATTGGTAAAATCCCAATCCAATTAAATTTTGGATCATCCTAAGGGGGAGGTGAGCATTTGCTTGCTACACCCCATTGCCACATCCTATAGTCACACTTTGTGCATGTCCTTCATGCTTTACATGCCTCATGACACCTAAGCACACTTAGTGGAGAATCTTGGACTTGATCTTGGACTAGTGGGCTGAACCATAGCTGAAATTCACTAATCATAATTAGTGAAATTTTGGCTCCAAATTTGGCTTCACAAATTCAAATTCAAGTGACACTTGGGCTATAAATAAAGGCCTTGTGTGTGCATTTTTTCAACTTTGATCATTTGAGAAATTACATTTCAAATATCAAACCTCATCTTAGGCATAAAATTTATGCCCTCCTCTCTCCCTCTCCCTCCACTCATCTTCTCCTACCTTCAAGCTCCTATCCATGGCTTCCTATGGTAGTGAGCTTATTCTTGACTCATCTTCTCCTTCAAGTGGCAACTCCAATCACCTTTCCTCCTTCTCCATTTCATTGTCATTCCACTTCAAGAGGCAAAGGACTCCATTGATGAAGAAGATCCAAGGCCTACAAGCTCTACTTGGAGCTACATTAGGTTGTGTGTTGATGAAAATCCTCCCCACCTGGTTTCCCTTTGAAGAGTTTTTGAGGGGTCGACAACTGTCCACAACGTCTCTTTGGGCAATGATCAGGTGAAGGTCGGCATTGAGGAAGTTTGAGATGTTGAGTCTCACATCGCTATACCCACTCAAGAGATTCAATTAGTAGGGCAGGCACTGAACACCTTCCTTGCTTGGCTGACACATCTTTTAAAGCCTTTTTTATAATAGGTATTTCCTTTTGTTGTATTTGTTACAAATAAAGTGTTGACTGTCATTGAGTTATGTTTATGAACTGTGTAGGATAAACAGGGACTAGCAAAACCTATAGATAGGCTGGAACCTAATGATGATCCCCTATACCAGATGACATTGACGATCCTACAGCTTTTTCTCAAGCCTATTCAAGTGACGTGGGATTCAACTGTGTTTAGGGTGTATAATGATGACATCCTCTTGTACATAAAGCATGAAGATATTTTTGAAATAACGCATGGTGGCCAATGTCTCAACATCTCTATTATACAATTGTTGATTCTGTAAGTCACTTTACATTACAGTCCATTACATAATTGATTGTTTTAAATTGATGCATGATTTACTTTATTTTAACAAAAATTGGCATACGAATGAGTTAAGTTTGCGATCAGGAAATGCCTCTGTGTATGGATTCCTTGATCCACAGTCCATACAAAGGTTGAGGCAATCGCAATTTGAACCCGATGATTATATTAAGAAATGGATGTTGAATTCGCAGAGAGATGTTTACCTAAGAGTATACTTGAATGGGTAAGTAAAACTAAACAAGTCAATTTAAATAATGTATGCACTATAATAACTTAATGTTCTCTAATGTGTAACGACCTGCCTCATTGCTATGATATCACTACTCTAAACCACGTAAATTTTAATCTTTAAATGAAAACTTCGTTAATTTGCTTATGAAAAACGAGAGTAGATTTTTGTGATATACTGACGTAGCTCCATGTGGAGCTCGTAGGCCTTGGATCTTCTCCATCAATGGAGTCCTTTGCTTCTTGAAGATCAATGGCAGCGGAATGGAGAAGGAAGAAAGATGATTGGAGACACCACTTCAAGGAGAAGATGAGTCAAGAACAAGCTCACCACCATAGGAAGCCATGGATAAGAGCTTGAAGGTAGAAGAAGATGAAAGGAGGGAGAAGGAGAGAAGGAGCATGAAATTTTGTGCCTCAAATGAGGTATGAACTTTGAAGTGTAATTCCCAAATGATCAGAGTTGAAAAAATTCACACACAAGGCCTTTATTTATAGCCTAAGTGTCACAAAAAAATGGAGGGAAATTTGAATTTCTATTCAAATTTAACTTGAATTTAAATTTGAATTACTAAGGTACCCTCCCCACACTATGGAGCCCTAAATACAAGACCCAAAAATATTGAAACCTTAATCTAATATGTACAAAGATAAGTGGGCACATACTTAGCCCATGGGCCCAAAATCTACCCTAAGGCTCATGAGAACCCTAGGGCCTTCTCTTGCATCTCTGGCCCAATCTTCTTGGAGTCTTCTATCCAATGTCCTTGGGGGTAGGATTGCATCATATACGTTCACCAAAAAATGCACAAATACTTAAGTGAATATATATAGATATATTAACTCAGTACACATTATTCCCATAACGGAAAGTAATTTAGTTCATACTTATAATTAAATATGTGATATGCATCCTCAATTCCAAAGAACTATAGAACCAACTATGGAGGAGTTGATTAACAAAATACAACTCTTTCCAAAAATAATCCCAATGCCATCATGTCAGCTTGGCGACTCCAACAAAAGAATCTCACTCCATGTAATCTATTGTCGTCCATCTACTCCCACAAACAAAGGTTCGTGATCATCACAGGTACCAACCACACGGTACCAAATTTGCAAGGGTGAGTTTATTATAAAAGGAATCAACATAAAAATCAAATGACTATGGTTAGTAAGAAAACATTAATAAATAACATAATCATACACAAATGTCCATTAGTCCAACATACACTCAACAAGTAGTCATGAGCTTTTCACAATTCCAATCAATCATGCTCAATATGATGCATGCACCTAACCTCAATGCTCAAATGCAATGTGGTGCCACTCGTCAGGAAATAGCCTAACCGTGTCCGCACGACACTCTCACTTAGGAAAACTAGGCAGCAAGTGCCGAGGTCATCCTATCATGCACAGGCAACTCCCCCCCCCCCCCCCCCCTCATGGTGATCAGCCTAAGTCCAAGGGAGTTCCAAACCGAGTGACATGCCCCTAAGTACAAGTATTTCCTCTCATGAGAAACTACAAGTACTTACTGACAAATTTTATACTATTTCCATGCAATATGAAGTATGAAACATGGGCACCATCAATGCACTAATCGTGGATAATTAAATATTTTAAGCCATCCCCCTCCAGAGATGCTTAAACTCTTTAACCACTTCATTCACGAGGGATATCCATCATGGTCACTGCACCCCCAATGTATATACACAACATACATAAAACACAATGACATTTTCAACATCAACAACATCTCATCTCAATGTCATTATCAACATCATCTCATCTCATCTCAATGTCATTTTCAACATTAACATCATCTGATCTCAATGACATTATCATCATCAACATCATCTCATCTGAATGGCATTACCACATCAACATCACCTCATTTCAATATTATCATCAATAACAACATCACCTCATGTCATGTTATCATCAATAACAACATCATTCTCATATTAATATTATCATCAATAACAACATCTTCCGTTATCAATATTATTATCAATAACAACATCATTCTTTATCAATATATCAATAACAACATCACCCCATACCAACATTATCATTGATAACAACATCATCAGTAATCACATCCCACAAATACATACATATAAATTTCATGCCTGAGATTCACAGTTCTCAGGTCAATAGCAGCATAAGTCTAATAAAACGATATTATCATTTAACAATAGTTGATGTATCACATCCCATTAGTCGAAAACATCATTTTTCTTGAAAACCAACATGCACAAGGACTAACATACATTCCCATAATTGGGTCCCCTAACCCCAATTATGGTATCAAAGCCATAAATTATAATAAACTCTCATCACCTATCATGAGCTCTCCGTCAGCTTCTCTTTGTGTCGCTCAGAGGCCTTTCTAGTTCCCGTTTATCGGTCCAAACGCAAAGTTCTATACACCAAATCGAAGGAAATTTAGTATAGATTTCAAAAACAAGGTTAATAATAATATTTGGGGTCAATTACCCTTGTCAAAACAAAAGGGGCTAAGGGGAGTTTCAGGTTCAACTACAAAGAGATGTCATTTTGAATTTTTGACCACGCCAATGTGACTGGAGTTCAACGAAGGTCACGAAAATAACATCAATTTTATAAAAAGGTAACTTTTACAATGTCTCATTTTCAAGGAATTTTCAAAGGAAGTGTAAAAACATCCTATTACAGTACCCAAAACACAACACTAAGATAAGCTCAAACTAGGAGAAAGGCATAGAAATCAAGATCACCTCAGAGAAACTATGAAATAAACAATTGGGAGCTTGTTCTCCACCAAATCCTTGAGGTGGATTCTAAGGATTTCACTCTTATTAAAGCATTCCTCTCCGTGTTGTGTTCTGGTGGCAAGCAACAACAACTTGTGGTGGCCACCTATGGTTGTGGGTGGTGGAGGAGGAGGTTCGAGGGCAGTTTGGGCAAAGTTTTGAGAGAGTCGTGAAATCGTGTTTTTCACGCTAAAGAACGTATTTATTATCTGTAGATCTCGCTTAGCGAGTTTGTCTTGCTAAGCGAAAATACATTTTTGGTGCTTAGCGTGACATTTCACACTGAGCGTAATCCCTCTTGGGGTGGAATTGCACTTAGCATGCTTCTCTCTCTAAGTGAGATGTCTAAAAGTGTTATTTTGCAAATCCCAATGATCAAAGTGTGAAGATGTGGGTTAATAACCTATAGTCAAAATTTGAAGGAAATCCAACAGTTAACGAGACGGGAATCGTGGTTTTACTGAAACAAGTTTAGGTAAAACTTGAAATCTCACAATTTCAACCTAGGTCAATAAAACTCCACATAACTCAACATCCACATCAAGAAATCACACATAACTAATTCACACAACACCTCAACTCATTCAAATTAATCAAATAACACTAGAGTTGCATTAAACATCAATTTTAAGTTATCGAAATTCCAAGGTGTTACACAATGCAATGCACATTGGCAACTAGTCGTTATATGTCCTAAGGACAATGTTGTCGTCTAGTTTTGTTCCTTGCACAATAAGCCCGACAACTACTTGAAAGAAATTATTAACAGGTCAATTGTATTTTGTAAAACACTTACTTTATCATTAGTATTTGACATCAATATTTTAATTGTACGTATAATATGCATGCATGTTTCTCTTAACCAGTGCTTTGAAGGGATTCAACGATAATCAAGGAAGTAAATCCAAGGCTACTGCTAAATGGATTCTAGTTAAAGTAAGTAATTTAAACGATGCTTAATGTCTTAAAAATGACATATTATTACTGTGTACACTAATTTTTGGTTAACTTTGAATATCTTATTGAATTTTGAGTAATAAGCAAAGAGGAAGCACTAAGTGCAGTTGTTATGTGATGCATTGGATGTCAATGATAATCCTAGGAGGTTTCAAGGATAATTGGGAAATGATAATTGTTTACTTCAAAACTAATTTCATTTGTTATACTTGTTATTATTTACATTGATTAAGTTATGTTTTATTATATTATGTTGTATTTTACTGATCCAAGACCATTAGAACCAAAGAGAATAAAGGCAATTTGCATTCAGTGGGCAAGATGTTATCTCAGAGTTAAAAATGAAACACTAGGTGTTTAAGAAATTTTACAATTGTAGAGTTATTTTTAATTACATTTGGTTGTAGATGATTTTATGTATTGACATTATTGTTTTCTTTAACTATTTCTTATGATTGATAGTAATTATTCAATAATAATATAAAAAATTGTACTGTGAAACTGCTTGGATTTATTTGTTTTCTAATTTGCAGGTTTGGGTAATATTAAAAAAACAGACAAGATATTAAAAATAGTTACAAAAAAAACTATATCGGTTTTCCTAAAAACCAATGTTGTGGTGCACTGACAACATTGGTTTTTAAACAACATCCATTTTTAGGAAAATCAATGTTGTGTTGTACCTGACAACATCGGTCTTTCTAAAAAACGATGTTGATTTTTGCATATTTTACATTTTTTTTGGTTTATAGCTTATTTTACATTTCTTTTCTTAAAAACCAATATGTAGTGTATGTTAACACTGGTTTTGCATAACTAATGTTAATATTGATATTTTTAATGTCGGTGGTTTCAACATTGGTTTATAACCGATGTTAAAAGTCCAAAAGAACCGATGTTAAAAGTCTATTTTCTAGTAGTGGGTGAGTTAATGGAAACCAAATAATTTTAGATGTAATGCCATAATAATGGGAACCAAAAGATAGGGAGTGTGCAGTTACTAAATACAAGATGGGGGGGTATGTAGCTATTCAGTTTCCAAGCATCGTTTCAACATACATGCCAAAAAAAAAACTATAATGCCTTAAGTTGGTTAAATATTTATGTGATATGTTAATATCTTTTCTAACATAATCTTTTTTTTTTTAATTTCTTAACAAATTCCCTAAAGATACCGATTAATATTTATCTTAAATAAATTTAATTTTACTAAATACATAGTGATTTATTATTTAAAAAACTGACTAGTAATTTATTTGTTTGATTATCTAGATCTACAAGTTTTAAATTAACATATCTCCTTTTATCTTCTTCCTAAGAATTAGTAAAAAAGAACAATTCCAACAAGCACTTAAATGTGGTTTTAGTTAATTCCAAGAAGTCTTGAGCATTGGTGAGGAAAAAGAAATAAACTAGACGCATTTATTTGAAGGTCCAAACACTTGAAAGGCTTTTGGATTTCTCTCAGTTGTTTATGAAGGCCAACGCTTCCATAAAAGCAGTTGCTGTTGTTCTTGAGTCCTGACATCATCCAACTCTTAACTGCAGTATTCACCTAAGGTTTTATTCAATTCAGGCTCATGGAAACTAAATTTCTTCAGGAGCATCATTGGAAGAAAATGCACTTTTTCAGGATCATAATTGCTCCCAGCCTTCAAGAAGGAAAGCTAGTAAGCATACATTTAAATTTAGCGCTTCAATCCTTTTTGTTACTCCAAGTGCTTTATGTTTTTATCTCTTATGTCTAATGGGCTTAAGGAAAATGAGAAGATGCCCCTTTGATTATGAACCTACATGCTGCACGTCTAAACGTATTTGTTTCCGCCGGTGACAACGCTTACGAAATCTTATTAGTTTATCCATTTGTGGGCAATTTGAACCTTCATGATACCTCCTTGATCACCATATTTTATCTGTTTCCATCGCTTTTAAAGTTTTATTTTTAATTATTAGTGGAAATTAAAACAAATTAAAGTATGAGAATTCAGATCAGTGGTGGTAAAGTAAGTAAAATTCCTTACTAAACATTTGGCCCAGTATAAACTTATCAATAAAAAATTAAAGGAAAAGAAAATAAAAGTTAAAGAAAATACAATTTTTCTATAAATTAAAATTAATTCATTCACTTCATATATTTTCTTTTTTGGAAAACAAAATTCTTATCTAATATTTTTAAAAGATGAAATGCAAAATTTGATTTTAACTTACGTGTGCAAAGTTTTATTCATTTTGTTTTCGCATTTATTCTATTAGTTCTAAGGCGATCGAACCCAAAAGGTGGAGTAATTTCAAATTTAGATAGATACATAACTGTAAAAAATTGATAGATGTAATGCACTATACCAGCTTTCTGAGCTTCATAAAACATATTCATCTCTTATGATTGACAGATGCTTCCAAATAAATTTGTGGAGAAATACGGAGAAGGCTTACCAAATACTCTATTTCTTAAGGCTCCAAATGGTGCAGAATGGAAGTTGACTTTAGAAAAACGCGATGATAAAATGTGGTTTCAAAAGGGTTGGAGAGAATTTGCCAAACATCACTCTCTAGATCATGGCCATCTTTTGCTTTTTAGATATCAAAGAACATCCCATTTCCAGGTACACATCTTTGATGGTAGTGGCTTAGAGATAGAATACCCTCTTGGGAAAGTAGAAGGTAAAATGACCTCCAATTATCAAAAAAATAAACGTCCAAATGGTGAAAAATTGGAATATGAATTCCTTCAACCATGTATGGGAAGTCGCAAATGTGTTAAGGTTGATAATACCATGAAGCCAAAGCTAGGTTGCTCCGCATGCGCATCATATCGACAGAAAGGGCAAAGGTATACGATTTTATCTGTTTCTAAGTCTCAAAAATAACTTTTGTTTCTTAAAAGCACCGTAGCTCAGAAAAAAAAAAATAGCCATTGCGCTAGCCTAAGATTTTCAAATTAAATTTTATTATAAAGTTATTAAGATAATTTTTTAAAATATATATTACTTTACTTTCAGATTTACTTTTGACAATGTTAATTTTGTAAAATCAATATTATTTTGATTATGTATTTGTTTCAACTTAATTATTTTAAAACAATAATCCACACATGCTATAAAATTCAAACTCTTGACTAAACCTATAGCAATTAGGTCACAGTTTTTATTTGTGAGAAAATTAAATACGATAACAAATTGGCTGGTTTACAAAATTCTAATTTTGCAGGAAAACTAAAATGACTACTACTGAGCATGTTACGGCTTTTGATAGAGCAAGTTATTTCAGACCTTGTAATCCATCCTTCCTCGTTGTCATCTATCCATCAAACGCCCGTTCACGAGGTCCTTTGGTAAGCTGCTAAGAATATTTCACTTGTAGAACATGAGTTGAAAAAGAAATGTATATTCCAATGTTATTAATTCCAAGAAATTAACCAATGCTGAAGACAAACTGTTGGACAATTATTTTTTGATTCAGTCCCAAACATACTTGACACATAGGGTGTAAGAGTAAACATTCTTTCTTTAGTTAGTTTAAGGTTAAGGTCTAAAAGTAAACAGTTAAAAAATAAAGAAGTTACTGTATTTCATAACTTTCGGAACTGCGGCACGATATATATATATATATATATATATCGGTTTTTCTGAACCAATATTGACAATCGTAATGTACGTGGCAATAACAGATTCTCTTTCCCTTGGCAGAATTTTCCATCTAAGTTTTGTAAGAAACACATTGATTTGCGCAAGAACAGAGGAGATATCAATCTTGAGGTGTTAAACGGGAGAGTTTGGCATGCAAGATACCGAATAAGGACAGCCGAAACTAGAAGAAGATTTGAACTGTCAAGTGGATGGAAGACATTTGCCGAGGACAATAACTTGAAAGTTGGTGATGTTTGCACCTTTGAGCTCATTCCTGCAACAAAACTCACCTTCCAGGTTCATATCTTTAGAGTGTCAGCCAATTCAAATTGTTCAACATCTCAAGGTAGCATTGATATATTTTAATTTAGTTTTTGAATTAAACAATTCCTCATACGTCAAATAATTATATTCTTCCATGTTCTACTGCAGACTCTCGTCAAATATAGCAGTTTATCAAAGACCGAGAAAAGAAATGAAAATCGTCACTACTACCAACTCGTCACCCTCAAAGAGTTTCAGTTCTTTTGTATCAAACTTTACGTCGGGTATAATTAAGTACTTATTAACTTATAGTAATCCTAAGCCTTTTGATGTAGTCAAAACAAGCTATTTTTAGTTTACTCTAATGAACTCCATAAGTCAAATATATGACTTATACACCATTGTTAAGATGAACTTTAAGATACTTAAATATGATTTTAAAATTAAATGACTAAAAGGCTATATAACATATAGTTGATATTGGTATTATTATTTTTATTATAAATAATTAGAAATAATAACTAACATCATGAGAATAGTGAGTAATTATTAGAAGAGAAGTAATAAAAATTTAAAAACTGATAAATAATAAAATGGTCTAATATATGAAATGTATAAAGCAAATGGAGGTATTTTCTTTATTATTAGTATATTTTAAAAAAATAAAAAATAAAAAGAAAAATATTAGAAATTAAAAAAAAACAACTAACAACATAAGAGTAGTGGGTGGGTAGTTATTAGAAGAGAGGTAATGAAAATTTAATAACTGATAAAGGATAAAATGATCTAATAAAATATACACACCAAATGAGGATATTTCTTTTATTATAAGTATATTATTAGTATAGATGAGATGTTGAAACATGAATACATAATATTCACTGATTAACACTAATTAGGATATATAAATGTATTTCTTTAAGTGGAAATCAATCAATGAAAAACGAAAAAAAATTATATTCTTTTCCTTCTATCTACTTTATTGCATTGATTAGGTAAATTAGAGTAACCCTAAAATTAGCTTTGTAACAGCAATTGTAACAAGAGTCCACGAATAAAAACATGATTAAGTTGTTTATCGAATCACAGCGTTATTCTCTTTCCTTAACATGTGAAAAGTAAGAAGCTCTATATGTTCTGTTGGCATATTGTTGTAGAACTTCTCCAAGACGGAAATGTTGCCGTGTATTAATTGGCTTATATTACTTGATAAAATTAGGGCTTTTGTTTTTTTATTTCCCATTCATAGTCATAAACAATTTGGACAAATCTATGATAAGGTCTCCTACCCTTTCCCACATGGGTGTTCAGGGGTCTAGATCAATCCGTAATTCAAACCGACTTAACTATATTCAGTTTGAGTTTCTAAAATATTTGGATCAAATTCGATCTAATTTGATTAAGACCCATTCATAAATAAATTGTGTAATGGATTCTATTTTTTTAATCCAATCCAACCAATATCATATAATTTAATTTATTATATATAAAAATTCATTATTAAATGCAAAGTACAATAATAATTTTTAGCTCACAATTGATTAAATTATTAAACTAAATCATCTATGATTTTTTTAAGTTATTTTTATCTTTGTCTTGATTTGATTATATTTTCATATGTTAATATCATATTTTATTTCTATCTAAAATAAAAATATTGTATTAACATAGAAATTATTAATTCTATTAATCATATATTTTCATAGTTTGATCTCTTTTAAGTGCATTTAATCATTATATACCTAAAAATTTTAAGCAAAAATAAATTATTGTTCTAAAAATTTATTTTTAAAAAAATAAAAAGTATTTTTTAAATATTGAGACTCAATTAACTCAATCCGACCCAACTAGTTTATGATCGGGTTGGGTTGAGCCGAGTCTAAAATAAAATTGAACAAACTCAACTCATCCTAACCCATGAACAATCCTCATACATGGTGAATAATCAAATTTCAATTGAAGTGAAATCTTTCAAATAAATGAATGCAATTAGGAGGATTGTATGAAAGGACATCAATTCCCCTACTTCCCTAGATACTTTTCTTGATAGTCAATTTGTGACGAATCAAATTAGTCATTGTAAATCACGAGATCAAATAGTTGGGATTAGAAAGTTAAGGCACAATTCACAATTACCAAAGGCATCCCCTTTCTCAGTGTTGGTAACCATGTACTAAGTACATTTTTGAGCAAGCTAGCTTATCTAAAAGTAATTCTAAAAAAACAAAATAAGAAGAAAAAAAAATATTATTTTTATAAATTCAAATTAACTTATACACAAACTCTCTCAGTTTACTGAGAAATTATATGAGAGTTTCTATAAATTAACTTATGCATAATTAATTTTAGTTTATAAAAAAACTCATTTTATATTTTTTTTAAAAGAAAATTGTCTTTAAAGTGTTTTTATATAAGCTTATTCAAACATATACTAACTTGATAATAACTCCTCATGGCATTAACAGGAAGAGATAGAGTACACATTCAAATAGACTTGCCATATAGGAGATATTTGTATGACTTGTAATATAATTGGAGCTATTGTTACTTTGAAGAAATTTGTCAATTTGCTTCAATGGGTCATACTAGAAATTTCTCCTACAGGGCACTCTCAAACTCCTCGATGAAGTATTTCAAATATCGAATTATCGTTGTGAAATACATACTTAGCTTGCTTGGATGTGCTTTCCCAAGTCGTTCAATGTAAATTGGACACCCGAGATCAGTGCCTTGGTCCGTTTTTAATCATTGGCTTTTGTATTACTCATATTTTTCATTAAGGTAATGCTTGTGCTGGCAAGCTTGCCTCATTTGGGGTTCAAGCGTTAGGTTATACTTGGTGGGCTTTTCCACCATCTTTTGTTTCAGAAGAGCTAGCTAGGTACGTATACGGACTCCCTTCATACAGATTCACTTAGTTGTGTCTCTTGGGTATGGTTTGATCCTCCCAAGTGTTTTGTTTGTTTGGAGATTATTAATATATTTTGTGGTGTACGTAGCTCGTTGGAGGCTTAGGGGTTGGGTTGCCAATATAGTTGGAATGCCAGCCTCTTCCCCTCCTGAGTTTACCTCCTTTTTCTTTGCTTAAAAAGAATGTAAACTGACCTAGCTACCTTGCCTAATCATCCACTCCTTTTGGATATTGTTGAAATATATACTTCTAGCTATCAAAGATATGGTATCAATTCCATATTCCTTTCACCACGTAAGCATTTCTTCCCAAATATGAATTATCTTCTCAATCAATCTTAAACCTATATTAAAAAAACTTTAATGAAGTATGATAGTCATCAGAACTCAGAGATATAAAGATCCTTTTTCAATAATATAAAAAATTGGGTGAATTTTTGGATCGCAAACTCCTCCCGTGCATTCCTTACATTCTCAATGGACACCAACAGAACCCTATAATTAGTTTTTTTTTCCCCTTTTTTAAGAATGCTTGGTTCGAGGAAAATAGGAAGGATAGATAAATCCACCGTTTGTATTTTGAACCAGAATCTAGGAAGGAGTGGAATGATTCTTCCACGTAATTTCATTTTTCCTATAATATTAATAGTTATGATATTGCTACCTAAACATTAATTTTCCTGACGTTCAAAAGTTCATATTTTAAAAATTTTAAATCTCAGTAAATTAAAATTCTCCTTCCTAAATTTGGACCTATATTCCATTGATAGAGTTAAATAATTCTATATTTTTATCATCTAGGGTTTATGATACTTTGATGAGAATAATTTTTTTTGTTACGTTAGACTTTGATGATTAGTGTTATTTTACCATAAACAAACAATCATAGAGGAAAAGGTTATTTTTTGTTAGTTAGACTTTGATGATTTGTGTTATTTGATGATTTATGACCTTCAACTTCCACCATTGTTTTTACCGCCACTACCATCATCACCATCTTCAACTTGACAATCACTGCCACTACTAGTGTCACCATCACCATTAGCACCACCATTTCCACCATTTTTTCCGCAACTACCATCACCACTACTCCCACCATTGTTGTTGGTCACCGTTGTCTCTGCCACTCTGACAATCATCGTTGTTGCTATCACCACATTTTCACCAACATCATTTCGCCACCACCCTATCACTGTCATCCCCACCATCATCACCACCATTCATCACAATCGTCGCCACCGTCACATTTATTGTTGTCACTATCATTGTTATCATTACCGCAATCACCACAATATTACCATTGCCTCCACCATTATTGTCAGTACCACCATTATCTAGTTTGTATCATGGTGTGAAACAAACATTGGATACGATTAAAACTTATCATGCTTTTATCCTGTCTTTGTATTATTATATTTTATCCTATCTTGATCACTAAAAAAAACCCAATTCTTAAAGTTAAGTTTAAAAATAACTTAAGTTTTCTAATTTGGCTATCTAAAATTCTAAAATTCGAAAAATAGTGGTCAAGACATTACACACATCAAAAGAAAGTATATACTTCTCTTAACTAATTATTATATGAATAATCCAATTGATCAGTACAATCATCAAAAGCAAAAGTCTTTGGGCTTGTTTGGATGTAAATCAAAAGTGTTTTTGAGTGTTTTTCTACTCAAAATATAGACTTTTTTTTCAGTATAGAAACTCTCAAAAGCTCCCAAAAGCATTTCTTGCCCTGTATTCCATTAATTAATTTAGTGATAAATATGATTAAATTAATAGTTAACACATATATTTAATGATTGAAAAAAATTATCCTAAAAAACTAATTAAAGATTGAATGATTTATTATTTGATACGAAGCCAATTAAGTTGTTGTTCATCCACTTCTTTCTCTAGACCATTATCATATGATCATGATTTCTGATTTACTAAGCTCCCTTAGCATAAATGTTTCCCTCCTTAATATATCATTTGAGTAATTTAATGGCAAATTTCCCTTTTCCAAAAAAATTTTGCATCTCAAAATTTAAAAAAATAGCAAAATATATTTTTGTTAATTTCACTCGAAGGCATATATATATATGGCTTAATTGTCAATTTGGTCTTCCAATTATTAAATAATTCAATTTGGTCCCCAAATTTTAAAAAGATTCAATTTAGTCCTCAAGTTCTTCGAAATGAATCTTCAAGGAAACTAAATAGTTGAAGAAGTCCTATAAATACTAGAAGCTTTGAAGAAATGGGTTATGAACCTATGCGTTGTCATTCAAATTCTTTCTATAAAAAGTTTTCTATATATTCTTGTAAATTTCAAAAGCTCTCAAAACACTTTGAGCATTTTGAGAGAAAATACTAAGTGCTTAGATTGTAAATCCATCTATGAGACTAATAAGAACTAGTCAATGAACTAACCAAACAACAAATTATTTGATTTCTTTTAGAGCTAGTCATGACTAGGTAGGACAAAGAATATTGAGTTGTTCGAGCATGGTTTGCAAGAGAAAGAAGTGATAGTGATGGATACTTGTAACTTTGAGAAGTTAGTGGTTTGCCAAGAAATACACATCGTCTTGATGGTTGAGATGCAGCGTTATAAATCTTTGTGTCTTATAATTTGCTTGCTTTCTTTATGTTTAAACTGACCTACCGTTTGAATTTGATTATATTTTTTAAAACAAGTTTTATTGTGAATTATCACGGTAATAAAAAATGTTCAAGAAATTTATAGAAAATAATTAAATTAGTCGTATTTAGTTTTGAATCAATGGCAATAGGAGTTAATTTGTCTTTACCTGAAAATTTTAGTTTCAAAATATATATATATATATATATATATATATATATATATATATATATATTCTTAAAACTATTTTTTATTATAAAATTTAAGGATTAGTATAAAACATTTGAAAATTTATGATAATAATAATATCCTAAAAGAATTTAAATGCGACTACATTTATAGCTTATTGATACTTCTGAGTTGTTTATGAAACTGAAATTCTATTTTATCCTTATTTACAATTGTGACCCAGGGAAAGAGTTTATCCAACAACGAAGAAGCAACAAGAAATTGAACGAACTGATGGTCAATTTTGTGAGTTGGTACTATGGTCTTCGCTTTGAAAGGTGATAATTAATGCAATTAATTACGACATCTCAGCTGGCTGGTCTTCTCTCTTCTGTGCACGGCGAAACTATTTGTGCGAATATATAGACGAAAATGAATCGGTAACTAGAGATTATAGACAAGCATGTCGTTCAGACATAACTTTTAGAGGGAAAAAGTAATACCAATAAAATACTCCAAATATTTTTTTTATAGAGATTATTATCTTTCTCTATTTAAAATGTTGTGTACATTAAAATTTCATTTAGTGATATTTAGGATATACATTACTCCCCATCCCATAATATTTGTTGTATTATATTTTTTTATATAGATCAAGAAAAATCAATTAATAAATAAAAATAATCATAGTTTTACAAAATTATGGATCGTCTTATATTTGCTGAGGATGGTTTTATATGCTTCATAAGCAATATTTGTTATGGAATCTAAGTCTTATTCAAATAATTTCATTATTAACAACTTGTCTTTTTACTATGTGGCACTTGGTTGAGGAAAGAGAGGGAATAGAAGTACATTGCTTTTGTGGCTCTCTACTCAATTATTTGTAAGAATGAAATTGTCATTGATGACATTTTGTTTGTCTTTGCCTTCATACACTTGAAATTCAAATGTCAAACTAATTTCACAGCATACATCAAGAGGAAAAGTTCAAATATAAGAATGTTTTCACTACTAGAAAAATATTTTTTTACGATGTTGATTTAACGTCAGTTGATGAAAAAATGTCTTAGAAAGAAATGCGGTGACATTTTTGTAAATAAATACAAATATTCTACAACGGTTTTGCGAAAACCGTCTTAGTATGATTGTCATTCTAAGATTGTTTTTGCAAAACCGTCCTAGAAGATTTTCGGTTGTTTTTAATGTATTCCTCTCCTCTCTCACGCCTCTCTGTATTCTCACTCTCTATACTCAAGACCAACCTCTCGCAACAAGTACAGAGAAGAGCCTTCTAGAAGGTTCACATTCACCGAGGTGCGAAAGTTGCTCATGGGTGACGTCACATTCCTTCACAAGGTCTTCCTCTTCTTGGAGCATTGGGGCTTGGTCAACTATGGCACCACCCCACCTTCTTTCGATGCAAATGTAGAGGATGTGGAGGAGGAGCATTGCAAGGTTCACTTTGAAGAAGGTGCCCCCAGTCGAATTCAAGTCGCGGCAACGCCAAATTCGTTGAAGCCTATTTGTATAAAAAAGCTCTTTTTTAAGACGATGAAAACAAATAAATATATACGCAAACGCTCGAAACAACTACATTTGCGGTTCTGCTTGCAAATTTTCTTCCCCTCAATCGTATATTGCTCAGGTGGTATTCCTGTTCCCCCCAAGCACCCTTGAGATTCATTCGCAAAAAAGCTTAAAAAGAACAAAAAATTAAATAAAATTCAATTCTAGTTATTATTTCATTTCAATTTGGTTTTCATTTTCTGTTTTGACTTGATCTTCCAATTGGCATCCGATGGATTCACCGACAAGAACACCATGTTCAGAAAGCTCAAGGCGAAGTTCAAAAATAAGGTTTGGTTTTTGTAATTTTGAATTTTGAATTTCTATTTGAGTGCATAATTGTTGGTGTCATACCCTTATTTCGTCCGGGGGTTATTACTTGATGACATGCAACCTTTGATTGGCCGCTTCGAGATACCTGACACCCTTTGTTGCACAATATGTGAAGTCCCGAGACGCGTTGGAAATTAAAAGGAAGTATTGTTGCACAATCCGTGAGTTTTCGTAACTTCTTCGAAAGATTAAAAAGAGTAAATACATGATCCGTAAGGATTCGTAACCTTATGGAAAGAAAATAAGTATCGTTACAAAATTCGTAAAGTTTCGTAACGTTACGGAAAAAGAATCACCAAAAAAGTAAAAGGGGGGTGCATTTAGTAAAAAGGGGGGGTGTAAATAGCAATCAGGCCCACTTGGGCCTTCCAGTTTCTTCCTCCAGAAGGCGGTTGCTTCTGGAGGAAGCAACCTTGCTTGCCTGGGTGACCTGGGTGGCAAGCTCCTCCCCTATTTTGCTATAAATAGGAGGAGGAGTGAAGAGGAAAGGGTTCATCCTTCTTAGCACTTCTTATTCTCTTAAAATTGCTGAGGAAAATTGTTTCCGTGAAGAAAATCCAAGCTGAGGCGCTTCCGTAACGTTTCCGTGGGTAATTACGCGAAGATTTTCAACCGTTCTTCGATATTCACCGTTCGTTCTTCTTTTTTTTTCGATCTTCAACTGGTAAGTACCCCAAGCCAAGCTTTTCAATTCATTCTATGTACCCATGGTGGTCCCCATTTGTTTCGTGTACTTTTATTCTCGTTTTCATTTACTTTTCGTACCCCCTTTTGACGTGCTTCAGTCATTTATTTAAGTCATTTCTCGCCTAATCAAAAAATAAAATAAATTTCCACCGATCATTTGATTTGTAATATCCGTTAATTTCTATTAAAATGAATTCCGACCGTTTGGTCGTGCCGTAACCACATTGGAAATAAAAAAAAGAGGTAAAATAATAATATGATAATAAAAAAAATACCTTTTAGTAAATGAAGCGAAAAAAAATCAATCGGACGTTTTCTCTTTGGGATTTCTCATTCTTAATCGAATTAACTAAATAACTAAAGTGAAACTAAGGCTAAAATCAATTCGCCTAGTCAAGCTCGTGTACAAAAAAGTCACTAAAAAGGGTTTGAAATTTTATCATCTCAGTTTTCCTTATCAAGTTAAATGGATCATTTTTAAGGTCCAACGCCTTAAAATGATCCCCTTTCAAGTAAAAAAGAATCGCCTGATTCACTCTTAAGAAAAGAACTACGTAGGTCTGATTTCCTCTTCGATGGAGGGTACGTAGGAGCAAAAGCCCCGCTTTTGTCGACCTCAAAAATAAAAGGTAAGATAACACAAATTCACAATTCTAAAAAGTAGGCTGTTGTCCTCTGAGGCAAACGTGAGAGGTGCTAATACCTTCCTCAAACGTAAATACAACTCCCGAACTTAGAATTTTCGTTTTGACCGGTTTCCTTCGGTTTTTCCGACGTTTTCCACAAATAAACATTGGTGGCGACTCCACGCATCTTTCCTCCTTTGGAAAGCGCACCCGTGAGCCTCGCCTCGCACGCCCGCAAAAGGGCATGTTGCGACAGTTGGCGACTCCACTGAGGATTTTTGTGAGTTAGGCCTATTTTAAGGAATTGTGGAATTGTGAAACTTTGTGTGTGCACTTGTTGAACTGTGTAAAATGTAAATAATTGTTGTCTATTTCGCATTCTTTACACTGTATTCTAAGCACCCACGAGTTTGAGTAAAAAAGGGGCCCTATACCCGGGTTCATGGGAATCTAAGGAGTGGAGGTGAATCTATCATCATGCTAGGTCTCCGACTTGCTTGATAATAGTGAAACCTCGTCTAGAGCTTTCTCTCTTTATAATATGTTGTCGCTGGTATTCCATACCGCAACAATATTATTATTTTGAGTGATGATACCTCTAGAAAACAGCCACGTGAGTTATGAATGGTTGGGGGTAGTTATTAGAGACCCCTAGATATTGTCCTATAGGTTCCCAAATAGGGGCCAAGAGCAAACACGCTCCGTGCCATTTTGTTCTCATGCATTTTTTGGTAAAATAGCACTAGTTTATAGTTTTGCTAGTGACGTTTTGTTTTTTTTAGAGTAATATGTAACTTTTTAATACTACGTTGAGGCGCCATGATAACTAAAACGTAGCATTAAAAAGATGGATCTTTGCGGTCTCGTACGTGTCAATTACCCCTTTGTTTTGTTTTCTTTCCATTTCATGCATACGCATTGCATCATTCATGTTGAGTCTTGATCCATCCCTTTTTTAGCTAAATGATGGGGACAAATCAAAACGGCAAAAGATTTTATCAAGTCAAGGTTAAGGGTCTAGATGTCACCAGCCTCAACGAATTGGGACGATTGATGGGACCTCTCCAAAGGCAAGCCTTCCACAAAGTGTACAGAAAGATTCTAGATTTGACCGCAGCGGAGGTATTTACGGAAGCTGTCATATCCCTCGCCCAGTACTATGATCAGCCATTGAGGTGCTTCACGTTTTGGGACTTCCAAATGGTACCGACTGTTGAAGAGTTTGAGGAGATATTTGGATGCCCTCTTGGGGAAGAAAACCGTACCTGTTCTCCGGGTTTCTTCCCTCCTTGAGTAAGATTGCAGTTGTGGTCAGAGATTCGGCAAAAGAGTTGGATTGCATGAAGCAAACTCGGAACGACGTAGTAGGCCTGCCGCGGAAGTACTTGGAAGGCAAGGCAAGGGACATGGCAAGTCAAGAGAAGTGGGGCCCGTTTGCGGATACACTAGCTTTGCTGATTTTTGGGGTTGTCTTCTTTCCGAACATGGACGGTTTGGTGGACTTAGCCGCAATTGATGCTTTCCTTGCATATCACCATAGCAAGGAAAGTCCAGTGATGGCTATCTTGGCAGACTTATTTGATACCTTTGACCGAAGGTGCGAGAAAAACAGTGTACGAATTGTCTGTTGCTTACCCGCTCTCTGTGTGTGGTTGGTTTCGCACCTATTCCAACAAGACATAAGACATCCGTGTCCACTTCAAAGTTATCGCTCGTGAGTCGAAAAAAGAAAAGTTGATTGGGACCAACACTTGGTTGGGATAGGAGGCAGCGCAATCAATTGGTTTCCCCGATGGAAGGAAGGCAAGGAGGGAGTTCTTTTCTCGTGTGGGGACTACCTTAATGTTCCATTGATAGGGACGAAGGGTTGTATTAACTATAATCCCGCACTTGCCATAAGACAGTTAGGACACCCCATGAGGGGAGCGCCAACAGAAGAGAGTCTCTCGCCTTTCCTTGTGAAGGATTTAGGCGCGCAAAGTCTCAAGGTTATACAAAGAGTTCACAAGGCGTGGAGAAGTCCGTTGAGGAAAGACAAAGAGCTTAGGGGCATCCGTAATGGCGTCATCGGTGGTTATCATGGATGGCTAAAAGTTCATACGCGAGGGTTAGATTGGCTCTCCAAGTTGAAAGTTATCAATGAGGAGAACTTCGAAGCTCCGGAGGAAGATGAAGAAGTCCAAGCTCTAAAATTAGAGCTAGGGAAGGCAAGACTCGCCAAAGAAAAGTTCAAGTCAGCCGCTACACACATCCGGAAAGAGTGCACTGAGTTACAAGAGGAAAACGCGGCCACTGCAAGAGCCCTTGAACAAGAAACCAAAAGGGCCCGCAAGGAGGAACATGGCCGAGATAAATTTTGAGGAGCTTTGTAGGGTAGAAACAATGAGCTCAAGCTCTGGAGAGAGGAAAGAGACTAGTCACGGGTGCATGGCATGATCTTAAAGGAAGAGTTAGCTGCTTACGCAAGATCCAAGAGGAGTTTGGCTCAACACTTGGAAGCCACGGAGCAAAGCATGCTAGCTATCATAGGGCAGTACAAGGAAGAGTTAAACCAGTCTGTGACCCACGAAGAAAAGCTAGTAGAGGATTTCGCACAAGCGTACGCCGAAAAAGAAGCAAGAGGGAGGGTGATTGATGCATTGCATCAAGAAGCGACTATGTGGATGGATAGGTTCGCCTTGACCTTAAGTCAAGACCTCCCGCGACTGCTAGCCAAAGTAAAAGCCATCGCTGAAGTGTGTACAACCCCCGAGGAAATTCATGGGCTAATCAATTACTGTCAACACATGATAGATCTGATGGCCCATATAATTAGAAACCGTTAGGTTCTCTTGTAACACTTTTGTATAATCTTGGATAGATGAAAGCTTTGTTCTTTTTATAAAAAGAGAAGTTCTGAACTCATCACGTTATCTAAAAAATCTGGGGGTGGATCCAAGTGCTCTGATCATTCATTTGCATATTCATGTTTTGGTGGCATACTCACCATTGTTTGTTTCTTTAGGGAATTCACCATAACTAAGAAAGTGCAAAAGCACCCCTATAACACTTGATCCAGAAAAATGGATAATGAAGAGGGCGTGCAAGAGCAGATGTAGGCCGACCTATTGGCCTTAAAAGATCAAATGGCTTCTATCACGGAGGCCATGCTAAAACTCCAGAAAACTTTAGAGGATAATGCCACGGTGACCGCCTCCAATACAGTTAGGGAAGCGGAACCGGTGCTACAGCCCGCCATAAACTTGGGCCGAGATAGAAACACAACGGTGTTCGGTCGGAGGTACAGTCCGCAAGCTTACCCTTATGGCTTGCCTCCCGACTTCACTCCCCGTGCCGCTCTGGAAGATGTGAGCCAAGCCCATACTTTCGAGGGGCAACTTCCTCCTTATGCCGATTACCCCCTGCAAGAAGATGATGAAGGAGATGCCCATCTAGGCCTTCCGCTTCCCCTCAAGGATCCAGCCCCCCATGAATTACCCCAACCAAACATAGTCTGCCATGTCCCGTCTTCACCCGCACCCGTAAAAGAATACGTTCCCTTCGCAGAAGATAAGGGAAAGATTGATTCACTTGAAGAGAGGCTAAGAGCGGTAGAGGGCCTTGGCAATTACCCGTTCTCAGATTTAGCGGACCTATGTCTGGTACCAGACATCGTCATCCCTCCCAAGTTCAAAGTACCAGATTTTGATAAGTATAAAGGGACGACATGTCCAAAAGGGCATCTTCGGATGTATTGCCGAAAGATGGGGGCGTACTCTACGGACGAAAAGCTGTTGGTACATTTCTTTCAAGACAGCTTGGCTAGAGCAGCAGTGGCATGGTATACCAATCTGGAAGCATCTCAGATCCGGTCGTGGAAGGATTTGGAAACTACCTTCATTAGGCAGTACCAATACAATACGGATATGGCTCCCGATCGGAACCAGCTTCAGAGTATGACCAAGCGAGAACATGAGTCCATTAAAGAATATGCCCAAAGGTGGAGAGATCTTGCATCCCAAGTCGTCCCGCCCATGACGGAGAGGGAGATGATCACAATCATGGTAGATACGTTGCCTACATTCTACTATGAAAAGCTGATAGGCTACATGCCAGCTAACTTTGCGGATCTCGTCTTCGCCGGAGAAAGAATTGAATCTGGACTGAGAAAAGGCAAGTTCGAATATGCCTCCAACACGGCCCCCAGCAACAACAGAAGAGCCTCAGTGGTGGGCGCGAGGAAAAAGGAAGGAAATACCCACGCGGTCACCACCGCCCCAACATGGATGAAAGCACCCCAAAATATCCAAAGCTCATACCAGCCTAACCCCCCGAACTTTTCAATCCGAGCCGGGAGTTCCCTCCCGACTCAAGTAAAAGAACCACCCGCAGCAGAAAGAACACCGGCCCAACGCACAGCTCCAGCCACTCCCCGGCCAGTCAATAATGCAGCCCCCGGCGCGAGCTATAATAATGCATAGCGCCCACCCCCGAAAGATAACTTCTCTCCTATTCCCATGGCATACTCCGAGTTATGGCCTTCATTATTGGAGAATCATTTGGTGGTGGCCATACCTGGGAGGGTCTTCCAACCACCATACCCCAAGGGGTACGACCCGGGTGCTAAGTGTGTATACCATGGTGGAGCTCCCGGGCACAACATTGACTCCTGCATCCCGTTCAAGTATAAGGTGCAGAACCTAATTAATGCTGGCTGGCTATCGTTTCAAGAGGAGAGCCCAAATGTTAAAACCAACCCGCTAGCTAGTCATGGAGGGGCTAGCGTAAACGCCATCGAAGAGGATGAGCCATCACGGGCAAAGAGATTAGGAGAGGTGGCTACTTCTAGACGCTTCATTTACCAATCGCTGCAAGCGGCATGCATGGTCTCCCGTGGCGGAGACGAAAGGGACGAATGTTTGTTTCACCTCGGGGAGCCACACGACATGGAAACTTGTCTCGCGGTGGAAGAATTACATCAGCGGCTCATGGACTGGGGACAGCTTGAAGTGTCCAAAGGAGGGAGGGAAGAACCACAAATTTGTATGCAGTCGGAAGAAAAGAAGGTTCCCCCAAACCCCAAAGCCCTAGTAATATGTTTTACTAGGAAAGGGACCGGCTCCACACCCATATACCCCCGGACAGCGCCCAAGCCGACGCCGTTTGCATATCAAAGCAATAAGGCCGTTTCGTGGAAGTATACCCCTCCCGTTTTTGGAGAAAGAGTTGCAACCGAAGTTGACTCCCTGTCAGCCAAGGTAACCAATATCACCGGCCTCAGTGGCGTAACCCGCAGTGGTCGGGTGTTCGCTTCCCCTCACTCGGCGGAGTTGCACTCCAAAGGGAAAACGCCCATAGTCCAAGAGCCCACAGACGTAGCCACCCCCTCAAGAGAAGTGGACCCTCCTGTGGTAAAAGGGGTTGAAAAGAAAGAGGGTCTTCAAGGAAAGACGGTGACTTTGGAAGAGGCTCATGAGTTCCTTCGCCTCATCCAACAAAGCGAGTTTAAGGTAGTCGAGCAACTGAATAAAACTCCAGCAAGGATTTCTTTGCTTGAACTGCTCATAAACATCGAGCCTCATCGTGCGCTGTTGATAAAAGTCCTCAATGATGCCCATGTAGCAAACGATATCTCAGTGGAGGGTTTTGAGGGCATCGTTAATCATATAACCACCAATAATTATATCGCGTTTGCGGAAGAAGAGATTCCCGTTGAGGGGAGAGGACACAACAAGTCTCTACATGTGTCGGTGAGATGTATGGACCATGTCATCGCGAAGGTACTTATCGACAATGGATCGAGTTTAAATGTGATGCCAAAGACCACCTTGGAAAAGCTGCCTTTTAGTGGGTCACTGATGGAAGCTTGCTTGTGGGGCTTCTGTGGAGGCTGGATCTTTGAGCTTCAATGAGGTCCTTTAATGGTGATTTTCCACCATGGAGATGCAGCGGAAGACAAAGGAGAAGAGGAGAGAGGAGGCGCCATCCACTAGGGAATAAGCCTTGGAAGAAGGAGCTTCACCACCAAGATGAGCCTTGGATAAGAAGCTTGGAGAGGATGCTTCAATGGAGGAAAAGAAAAAGGGAGAGAAAAAGAGAGGGGGGAGCACGAAATTGAAGGAAGAAAAAGGGAGAGAAGTTGAACTTTGTGTTGTGTCTCACAAGACTCTCATTCATCAAAGTTACAACTAGTGTTACACATGCTTCTATTTATAGACTAGGTAGCTTCCTTGAGAAGCTTTCTTGAGAAAACTTCCTTGAGAAGCTTCTTTGAGAAAACTTCCTTGAGAAGCTAGAGCTTAGCTACACACACCCCTCTCATAACTAAGCTCACCTCCTTGAGAAGCTTCCTTAAGAAGATTCCTAAAGAAGCTAGAGATTAGCTACACATACCTCTCTAATAGCTAAGCTCACCTCTTTGAGATGAAAAGCTAGAGCTTAGCTACACACCCCCTATAATAGCTAAGCTCACCCCCATGACAAAAAAACATGAAAATACAAAAAAAAGTCCTTACTACAAAGACTACTCAAAATGCCCCGAAATACAAGGCTAAAACCCTATACTACTAGAATGGCCAAAATACAAGGCCCAAACGAAGGAAAAACCTATTCTAATATTTACAAAGATAAGCGGGCTCATACTTAGCCCATGGGCTCAAAATATACCCTAAGGCTCATGAGAACCCTAGGGCCTTCCCTTGGATATCTAGCCCAATCTACTTGGAGTCTTCTACCCAATGCCCTTGCGGGATAGGATTGCATCATTCCCTCCACCTTGGAAAGGATTTGACCTCAAATCCTGAGGTTCTTCATACTCTGGGCTCCTTCCCTCAACACCTGTAAAAAGAACAAAAACATATATATTAGTGGTGTTTGGTATGTTGAAGTAAGGTAAGGTCTGAAAACGCATTTCCTGGGCATCTTCCCATGAAGGAACATGGTTTCTCACCAACTCAATGAGTGGTGCTACAAGTATAGAAAAATATGGGACAAACCTTTTGTAAAAGTTTGTTAAGTCATGGAAGCCCCAAATTTTTCTTATACTTGGTGGAGTGGGCCACTCAGGAATGACCTTTATTCTCTTAGGGTTCATGGGAACCCCTTGATCACTATTTGAAAAATTAAGAAAAGTAACACAATAAAACATACCTTTTTTTGTATTTTCATATTGATTATTCCTACCAAAAAGTATGACAAACCTAAGGTGTCCCATATGAGTACCTAAGTTTGTATTGAAACTAAAAATAAGAACAAACCTACCTAATGGGTCCCTATGTACACACACCATGAAGATGTTAGGTGTACGAGTGATTTTACAAAAGAGGGTTGCACCACTCAAAACATTCATCATACCACCTATTTTAGGGACTTGGTGCCTAATAATACCTATTTTGGGCACCAACAAAGCACAAGGATTTAAGCTCTTGCGAACCAAACCCTCATCCAACAACTTCTTTACTTGAGGAATAAACTCAAGCCCAAGAGGTGTGGCAATGCTAGCAAGTGCCTTTTTACAAAAGAGAAAATGTGGAGGTTGTCTAAGAGGGAAAGTTTCTTTATTGTTTGTCTTTATTGTAAAATGAGTTTCCTTCTTAGCTAAACTCTTGGAGGAGACACTTACCTCCTTACACTTCTCTTTAACCACTAATGGTTGTCCTTCTTCATGGGGGTAGATTTCTTCACTAGATTCTTCCCCTTTTGCTTTTTCACTTTCACTAGAGGAAGGTGAAGTAGTAGCCTCATCTTGGCTACTATAAATGTCTTGGCCCCTCATAATCATCGTTTTTGTGGAGGGGCATTGAGAAGTAATGTGTCCTCTTCCAAGACATTTAAAGCACTTTGTAAAGCTAGTTTTCTCTTGCATACTAGCCTTAGGGCTTGCTTTTCTATTGTCTTTCCCTTATCATCTTTGGGCTTAGAAGGTGTCACCCCTAAGATGCCTTGACCTTGGTCTTTCTTTGGATAAGAGTGAAAGCCATAAGATTTTGAAGTAGACTTCTTTTTAAGTTGTTGCTCTACCCTTATTTCCCAATCTAAGTTAGCCTCTACATTGTCCTTCCCATGGAAGTATGAGAGTTTAATGTTAGCCTCTTGAGGCTTTCTTTACTTTTCTCTTCTATGGGAGTGAGGTCTAAGATGTGACCTATGCCTTCCTTCGTAATAGTCACGAAGTTCTTCACTTAGGCTTTTGCAAGAGTTATGACTACTATACGAGGCATGTTTTTCTCTTTTCATTTCTTTCATTATTTTTCTTCTTTCTTCCTCTCTTATTTTCTTTCTTTCATCTTGACTTTTTTCTTCCACTCTTTTTTTTCCTTTTTCTTTTCTCTCTTGTTTTTCTTTCCATAACTTGAGGGAACTCAACTCATCTAAGATTCTAGATAAAGGGTCTTTATGACTAGTACCCTCACCATTAACACTAGATGAATGATGACTCATGTTGGTTCCTAAGTTGTGGTTCTTTCTTGTTGGAGGTTTGAAAACAAAAGGTAAAAGAAACTATGGTTGAAACTAGCCAAAATAAACACTAAAAGAGGTGTGAAAGATAAGGTAAAAAACTAATTGGTAAAAGGAAAGCTATCTAGGCGGTTTGACAATGGAAGGTAAAGGAAATAAGATATGAAAGTAAGCAAGAAATGTAAACTAGGCGAATCCTAAGAGTGTTTGGATGACCACATTCAAGGTTCCTAACAAAACACTCATTATCCTAAGGAAAAATTGCCTAAAATTATTACACACAAATGGAAGTTTGGTAACCTATTGGAGGCTCCCAACACACTTCCAATGAAAGGCCTTTTTGTTACAAAACTTGAAAGCAATGAAGGTAAGTAAATTGCAAATTACAAAATTATAAAACGGTCCTCAATTTTGGTGGTTGTTCTCTCTTTGGTGATTCACTAAATTTGGAGTGCTTCTTAGTCCAATAGCTCTTAAGGTGGTTGGCACCTTTCTTCTTGACTCAAATTCTTCAAGGGATGGCACCAATCCTCCTTCCAATTCCCTATATGGCAACCCACAAACAAGGAAACAAAGAGACAAGCAATAACCAAAGACCAAAAAAAATGAAATGAAAGCTAAACCAATGGATTTTTAACAAGACAATTTTTCAAGGATTATTCAACAATTAAAGCAATGAAAAGGACATAGAAGCAAGCTAGGACTCAAAGAGAAACTTAGAATGGCTCTAGAGTAGAGTAAAAAAAACTAAAAAAAAAAGACTCAAAAAACCTCTAGCTTTGGCACTTGTCTTCACACTAATTTTCAATTGAAATTGTGGAACTAAGATTGGTATAACATAGGCACCAATTATAGAATAAATTTTGAGCCAAAACAACAAGCACACTTCCCTTTCATTTTTTTCCTGGATACTGATTTTCCTGCCAACTTATGTGATTTTTAGTATTTTTTCCTTTTATCCAAATCACTTGTTTATTTTTTTCTAACTTTTTTCCATATGTCTAGAAAATTCAGTAAAAATTTCTGCTCAAAATTAGAAGTAACCAATTCTCAGTAATTTTTACAAGTTTGTATGTCCAAGCTGCCAGCACCAGCGATTTTGTTTTTTAAGCATGGTATATTGATTGCCTTGGGCTTACTTTCAACCTTCCTATGTATGTTGAAATCACTAGGATTGTTTACCACAGTTTTAGGAGTTCAATATTCACTTAGGATCAACATTTCAGCCAGCAATTCAATCACCAAAACTCAAATTCACAATAGACACAATCATAAGGAAACCTAAAAGTTCAAGAAAAGGTTCACAATCAAAGACTCTAAGAATTTTGCATGAACATGTTAAGGACTAATTAACATGAAAGATTTGACTCAAATCAAATAATAGGCTAAAAGAATTTCATACACTCATGAAAAAATGAGTTAGACAAAGAAACAAGAAAATAAAATTCAGCACAACGTAAGAAATCTTATGTGACAAGTTTCATGACTAGACATGACTTCTATGACAAAACTACAATAGGTGAACAAGTCACTCTAGATTTTTGAGGTTTTCTTCTACTTTAATATTTTTGTAAGAATTTTATGGTTTAGGTTTCATCCACAAAAAATAACAAGACAAAACTCAAAGGAACCTAAACTCAACACAATTCATGGTTCAAGAACAAGAACAAGAAATTTGAACCATAGAAAATCAAATATAGCTTCTATAGCAAGTTTAATCGGTGGAAACTCTAAAGAATCATGTTAACAACATTTAGAACAAGACATGTGAGGAGATACATGGAGAAAAATGAAGAAACAACAATGGAAGAGAAGGTAAAGAAAAAAAATTAATGGAGGTTTAAGGAGCACCTACTTGAAGCTCTTGTGCTCTGATTACCACTTGATGGAAGCTTGCTTGTGGGGCTTCTATGGAGGCTGGATCTTTGAGCTTCAATGAGGTCCTTTAATGGTGATTTTCCACCATGGAGATGCAGCGGAAGACAAAGGAGAAGAGGAGAGAGGAGGCGCCATCCACTAGGGAATAAGCCATGGAAGAAGGAGCTTCACCACCAAGATGAGCCTTGGATAAGAAGCTTGGAGAGGATGCTTCAATGGAGGAAAAGAAAGAGGGAGAGAAAGAGAGAGGGGGGAGCACGAAATTGAAGGAAGAAAAAGGGAGAGAAGTTGAACTTTGTGTTGTGTCTCACAAGACTCTCATTCATCAAAGTTACAACTAGTGTTACACATGCTTCTATTTATAGACTAGGTAGCTTCCTTGAGAAGCTTTCTTGAGAAAACTTCCTTGAGAAGCTTCTTTGAGAAAACTTCCTTGAGAAGCTAGAGCTTAGCTACACACACCCCTCTCATAACTAAGCTCACCTCCTTGAGAAGCTTCCTTAAGAAGATTCCTAAAGAAGCTAGAGATTAGCTACACATACCTCTCTAATAGCTAAGCTCACCTCTTTGAGATGAAAAGCTAGAGCTTAGCTACACACCCCCTATAATAGCTAAGCTCACCCCCATGACAAAAAAACATGAAAATACAAAAAAAAGTCCTTACTACAAAGACTACTCAAAATGCCCCGAAATACAAGGCTAAAACCCTATACTACTAGAATGGCCAAAATACAAGGCCCAAACGAAGGAAAAACCTATTCTAATATTTACAAAGATAAGTGGGCTCATACTTAGCCCATGGGCTCAAAATATACCCTAAGGCTCACCAGAAATTAAAGTTCGCAGTTGGTGGACTTTTAGTAATAGTGTCGGGTGAAGAGGATATGTTGGTGAGCTACCCCTCTTCTGCACTATACGTCGAAACAGCGGAAGAATCGTTGGAAACACCTCTGTGGAACCAAGTCCATCGCTACCTTCTCTCTCCAATGCGGCCATAATGGTGGCACGGGTTATGCTCAAGAACGGATTTGAGCCCGGAATGGGTCTAGGCAAGGACGGCTTCAGGAATGCCGACGTAGTCGATATTAAGGGAAATCCGTACAAATATGGATTGGGGTATGAACCCGGGATGCCGGGGAGGAGGAATGTGCCATCAAGACTTCGGGCGGATAGAGTATGGCCCGGCCGTATTAGCCAGTGTTTCACGAGTGCCGGAATGGTGTCCGAGGAAGAGGTAGCCGCAGTAGGAGAGGAGTTCCCTCAAGACCCACCAAATTTCTTGCAACCATGCCATCCCGATTCCCAAGTGGGGAACTGGCACGTGATAAGTCAGTCAGAGGTCTATACCGCTGATTCAATGTAATTAGAGGCTATAGTTTCCTTTCTCTCTTGTTTTTGTGAAACCTACCTTATTAAATAAACAAAGAGATCTTGTTTCATCTGTTCTTGCAGTCCCACCTTTTCTCATATCATTTTGCATGTTTTTTGTTTCTTTTGTCTTGATTGGTATAGATATGAGGGTCGATTCTTCGATGATCCTAACGACGACGGTTTGACGATCAATTTCGACCGAGATGTAAGCCAAATGATGAACGAAGAAGAGGAAGAGGATGTCCTTTCACCAGAGTTGGAGAGGTTGATCGCTCAGGAAGAACGCGAAATGAAGCCTCACCAAGAAGAAACCGAACTGGTGAACTTAGGGACCGGAGAGGAAAAGAAAGAAGTAAAAGTGGGAACTAGTATGACCGCACCTATCCGCCAAGGCTTGATAACCCTTCTTGAAGAATATCAAGACGTCTTTGCGTGGTCATACCAAGACATGCCCGGTCTGGACTCCGACATTGTGCAGCATAAGTTGCCTTTGAATCCTGGGTCTTCCCCAGTTAAACAAAAGCTACGAAGGATGAGACCCGAGATGTCTTTGAAGATCAAAGAAGAAGTAAGAAAGCAGTTCGATGCGGGTTTCTTAGCTGTGGTGCGATACCCGGAGTGGGTGGCCAACATTGTCCCGGTCTCGAAAAAGGACGGCAAGGTGCGAATGTGTGTAGACTATCAGGACTTAAACCGTGACAGTCCTAAAGACAATTTTCCTCTGCCACACATTGATATATTGGTAGATAATACAACTAAGTTTGCCCTTTTCTCGTTTATGGACGATTTCTCGGGGTATAATCAAATAAAGATGACACCCGAAGATGTAGAGAAGACCACTTTCGTCACCCTATGGGGGACGTTCTGCTATAAAGTGATGGCCTTCGGGCTCAAAAATGCTGGGGCAACCTATCAGCGTGCCATGGTGGCGTTGTTCCATGACATGATGCATAAGGAAATAGAGGTCTACGTAGATGACATGATTGCCAAATCTCGGACTGAGAACGAACACCTCGTCAATCTACGTAAGCTGTTCGAAAGGTTACGAAAATACCAACTGAAGCTAAACCCAACCAAGTGCACCTTTGGGGTAAAGTCGGGGAAGTTGCTAGGATTTATCGTAAGTCAGAAAGGGATAGAGATAGATCCCGAGAAAGTGAAGGCCATCCTTGAAATGCCGGAACCATGCACGAAGAAGCAGGTTCGAGGTTTCTTGGGCAGGTTGAATTATATCGCGAGATTTATCTCGCAACTCACCCCTACATGTGAGCCCATTTTCAAGCTATTACGTAAGAACAAGGCGGTCCTGTGGAACAGTGACTGCCAAGAGGCCTTCAAGAAGATCAAACAGAGTCTCGCAAACCCCCCGGTGCTCATGCCACCTGTAACAGGAAGACCTCTTTTCCTGTACATGACCGTGTTGGACGAGTCTATGGGGTGCGTGTTAGGTCAGCACGATGATTCTGGGAAAAAGGAACAAGCCATTTACTATCAAACAGAAGTTTACCGCATGTGAGATGAATTACTCGATGCTGGAAAGGACGTGTTATGCTCTGGTATGGGCATCACATCGGCTTAGGCAGTACATGCTCAGCCATACCACGTGGCTTATTTCCAAAATGGATCCCGTGAAATACATCTTTGAGAAACCGGCCCTCACGGGACGAATCGCTAGGTGGCAGGTACTACTATCTGAATTCGATATTGTGTATGTCACCCAAAAGGTGGTAAAGGGAAGCGCCTTGGCAGATTATTTGGCCCAGCAACCCCTCTAGGATTATCGGCCGATGCACCCTGAGTTCCTAGATGAAGATATCATGGCCCTGTTCGAAGAGAAGCGGACGCACGAGGACATAGACAAATGAATTGTTTGCTTCGATGGGGCATCTAATGCTTTGGGCCATGGAGTAGGGGCAGTCCTTGTATCCCCGGATGATCAGTGTATTCCTTTCACGGCTAGGCTAGGTTTTGATTGTACCAACAATATGGCCGAGTACGAAGCATGCGCCCTCGGGGTTCAGGCGGCCATTGATTTTGATGTAAAACTACTCAAAGTGTATGGAGACTCGACTTTGGTGATACGCCAGTTGAAAGGAGAATGGGAAACTAGGGATCCGAAGTTGATACCCTATCAAACTCACATCTTGAGGTTAGCCGAGTTCTTTGACGACATTTCTTTCCACCACATACCTCGGGAAGAGAATCAAATGGCCGATGCATTAGCCACCCTGGCATCCATGTTTCAACTTGCCCCCCACGAGGATCTGCCGTACATCGAATTCAGATCTCAGGGCAGGCTAGCATATTGTTACGCAATAGAGGAAGAGCGGGATGGGAAACCGTGGTACTTTGACATCAAACAATATGTCGAGAACAAAGAATACCCGCCAGGGATTTCTGACAATGACAAAAGGACGTTGAGGAGATTGGCTACTGGTTTCTATGTAAGTGGTACCATCCTGTACAAACGAAACCACAACATGACCCTCCTACGATGCGTAGATGCCAAAGAGGCAAACTTCATGATTGAGGAGATCCATGAGGGTTCATTTGGGACACATGCCAATGGGCATGCAATGGCCAGGAAGATCCTTAGGGCCGATTATTACTGGCTCACCATGGAGAGTGATTGCTGCGCCCATGTAAGGAAGTGTCATAAATGTCAGGAATACGCGGACAATGTCAATGTTCCGCCACATCCTCTGAATGTTATATCTGCCCCTTGGCCTTTTTCCATGTGGGGAATAGATGTCATTGGGGCCATCGAACCCAAAGCGTCGAATGATCACCGCTTCATTCTTGTGGCGATAGATTACTTCACCAAATGGGTCGAAGTGGCTTCTTATACTAATGTCACGAGAAGTGTGGTGGTCAGATTCATAAAGAGGGAGCTGATTTGTCGATACGGACTCCCTAGGAAGATCATTACTGACAACGGCACCAATCTGAACAACAAAATGATGCAAGAAATGTGTGAGGATTTCAAGATCCAACATCATAATTCCACCCATTATCGGCCAAAGATGAATGGGGCTGTTGAGGCCGCGAATAAGAATATTAAGAAGATTGTTCAGAAGATGACGGTGTCATACAAAGATTGGCATGAGATGTTGCCTTTCGCCCTGCACAGATATAGAACCTCGGTACGAACTTCTACTGGGGCAACGCCGTATTCCTTGGTTTACGGGATGGAAGCAGTACTCCCATTTGAGGTAGAGGTTCCTTCTCAGAGGATAATAGCGGAATCAGGCCTAAAAGAGTCAGAATGGGCTCAAGCACGCTACGACCAGCTCAACCTTATTGAAGGGAAGTGTTTGACAGCCATGAGCCATGGGCGCCTATATCAACAAAGGATAAAGAACGCGTTCGATAAGAAGGTGCACCCGCGCAAGTTCAACGAGGGGGACCTTGTGCTAAAAAGGATGTTCCACGCTGTTAAGGATAATCGAGGCAAGTGGGCCCCGAATTATGAAGGACCTTTCGTTGTGAAAAAGGCTTTTTCTGGGGGTGCTCTGATACTCACCAACATGGATGGCAAGGAGCTACCCTCGTCCGTAAACTCCGATGTCGTTAAGCGATATTACGCTTGATGTCTGGGGCAATTGAGAGGACCGTTGCATGTTCTTTTACCTCTGAGTTTTTGTTTTTCTTGGTTTCCTCCAGGGATTCCCTTTCACTGTAATTGTCTCGTTTCATTAAAAGAAGAGGAGATGGGTGAGGCTTCAGTCCTCCCTTTGGTTTCAAACCTTGTGTTAGTTTATAATCACTTGAGCCATCTTCGCTCGGTTCATGGGGTGCCCCAAACGCTTAAATTAAAACTGAACCTAACCAACCTTCACTAAGAAAATCATTGCATTAAAAAACATTCATGCATGCACGTACACATGCATATCTTGTGGTAACAGTGACATAATCGTCTTAGGCCACGATCAGAAGTCGAGACGAGTTGACGGCAAAAATCAACCAGGGTAAGACGATGACCCAGTCACGCTTGGCCGCATATTGTTTGTTTTCTACTTGCAGGTACTTAGGGACGGATGCAAATGGAGGATAGGGTCACGACTGACCGATCGTCGTCCCTTCCCGGCGCTGGAGAAGCAGAGAATGTCGCTGCAAGGCAGCCCAGTATCCTTTGAATTCACAACATTTATTACTATGGTTTGTTTTAAATAAGGTAATCGATGCCTGATTATAACTTAAGTAGGTTCGAGTAGGCGAACGCTAACCCGTAAGGGGGGGGGGGGGCAAGTTTAATGTTTCCCCTAAAAAAAATTCAAAAAAAAGAAGAGGTACAGGTTAGCTCGCCTGGGCGAGCTGAGCTCGCCTGGGCGAGCAACCCCTGTACAAAAATATAAAGGAGTGGAGGGGGAACGTTTTCTTCACCCAAAACTCTTCCCCCTCACTTTAAAAACTTCCAAGCTCACGGGAAATACAAAAACAGCAGCCCCCAAGCTTCCATTGTTGAGTTTTTGCTTCCCTTTTCACGTTTTAATTCTCTCCTCACAAGTAAGTGCAATTTCCCTTGGTTATTTGGCTCTCCATTGATGTGATTTGGTACTTTAGTTGCTCATTTTTCACAAAATTCGTGAAGCAATTCACATCCGAATCCATGCTTGTTTTGTGGAGTTGAGGGTTGGTGTGAGAAGGCCATAGGCCTATGTTGCATTTTA
Organism: Glycine soja; assembly: GCF_004193775.1. Taxonomy (NCBI): domain Eukaryota; kingdom Viridiplantae; phylum Streptophyta; class Magnoliopsida; order Fabales; family Fabaceae; genus Glycine; species Glycine soja. The sequence goes on along the minus strand of NC_041002.1, from coordinate 30,401,942 downwards.
AAGCAATGGGGCATGCCACATTGCCACCGTTCTCTTGCAATTTATGTCTAAACATGCGCCCACCAAGTGCTCGGTGAAATGCCCCAATGACATAGTGTCATACCCTAATTTCGTCTGGGGATTATTACTTGATGACATGCAATCTTTGGTTAGCCGCTTTGAGATACTTGGCGTCCTTTGTTGCACAATAAATGAAGTCCCGAGACGTCTCAGAAATCTAAAGGAAGTAGGCTTGCGCGATCCGTGAAATTCCGTAATGTGGCGGAAGTCGAAAAGAGGTGTTGTTGTGCAATCCGTAAGTTTCCGTAACTTCTTCGAAAGCTAAAAAAGAGTAAATACATAATCCGTAAGTATTCGTAACCTTGCGGAAGGAAAATAAGTATCGTTACGAAATTCGTAAAGTTTCGTAACGTTACGGAAAAAGAATTACAAAAAAATAGAAAGGGGGGTGCATTTAGTAAAAATGGGGGTGTAAATAGCAACCAGACCCACTTGGGCCCTCCAGAAGATTCCTCTAGAAGGCTGTTGCTTCTGGAGGAAGCAACCTTTCTCGCCTGGGCGAGCTGGGCGGCAAGCTTCTCCCCTATTTTGCTATAAATAGGGGAAGAAGTGAAGAAGAAAAGGGTTCAGCCCCTTAGGCACTTCTCTCTCTTTCGAATTTGCTGAGGAAAATTATTTCCGTGAAGAAAATCCAAGCCGAGGCGCTTCCGTAACGTTTCACTGAGTAATTACGCGAATATTCTCGACCGTTCTTCAAAGATTCATCATTCGTTCTTCGTTTTCTTCAGTCTTCAACGGGTAAGTACCTCAAACCAAGCTTTTCAATTCATTATATGTACCCGTGGTGGTCCACATTGTGTTTCATGTATTTTCATTCTCGTTTTCATTTACTTTTTATACCCCCTTTTGATGTGCTTAAGCCATTTATTTAAGTCATTTCTCGCTTATTCTAAAAATAAAATAAATTTCCACCGATCATTTGAATTGTATCATCCGTTAATTTTGGTTAAAATGAATTCCGACCGTTCGGTCGTGCCGCAACCACGTTGGAAATCAAAAAAGAGGTAAAATAATAATATAATAATCCAAAAATATTTTTTAGTAAAATGAAGCACAAAAAATCAATCGGACGTTTTCTCTTTGGGATTTCTCATTCTTAATTGAATTGACTAAATAACTAAAGTGAAACTAAGGCTAAAATCAACTCGCCTAGTCAAGCTCGTCCACAAAAATAGGTTTTTGAAAGTTCATCATTTTAGTTTCTTACTAAGTAAAAAGAATCATTCTTAAGGTCCAACGCCTTAAAATGATCACCCCTCAAGTAAAGAGAATCACTTGATCCATGTATAAGGAAGAACTACGTAGGTCTGATTTCCTCTCCAAAGGAGGGTACGTAGGAGCAAAAGCCCCGCTTTTGTCGACCTAAAAAAAAATAAAAAGAAATAAAAGTTAAGATAACACAATTCCACAAATTCTAGAAATAAGGCTGTTGTCTTTCGAGACAAACGTAAGAGGTGCTAATACCTTCCTCAAGCATAAATACAACTCCCGAACTTAGAATTTTCATTTTGACCGGTTTCCTTCGGTTTTCTCGACGTTTTCCACAAATAAACATTGGTGGCGACTCCGCGCACCTTTCCTCCTTTGGAAAGCGCACCCGTGAGCCCCGCCCTCGCTCGCCCGCGAAGGGCACGTTGCGACAGTTGGCGACTCCACTGGGGAAACTTTTTTGTGAGTTAGGCCTATTTTAAAGAATTGTGGATTTGTGAAACTTCATGTGTGCATTTGTTGAACTGTGTAAAATGTAAATAATTGTTGTCTATTTCGCATTCTTTACACTGCATTCTAAGCACCCATGGGTTTGAGTAAAAAAAGGGGGCCCTATACCTGGGTTCATGGGAATTTAAGGAGTGGAGGTGAATCTATCATCATGCTAGGTCTCCGACTTGCTTGATAATAGTGAAACCTCGTCTGGAGCTTTCTCTCTTTATAATGTGTTGTCGTTGGTATTCCATACCGCCACAATATTATTATCTTGAGTGATGATACCTCTAGAAAACAGCCATGTGAGTTATGAATTGTTGGGGAGTAGTTATTAGAGACCCCTAGATATTGTCCTATAGGTTCCCAAATAGGGGCAAAGAGCAAACACGCTCCGTGCCATTCGTTCTCATGCATTTTTTGGTAAATAGCACTAGTTTATAGTTTTGCTAGTGATGTTTGGTTTCTTTAGAGTAATACGTAACCTTTTTAATACTACGTTGAGGTGCCATCATGCCCAAAACGTAACATTAAAGTTGGATCTCTGTGGTATCGTATGTGTGAATTACCCCTTTGTGTTGTTTTCTTTCCGTTTCATGCATGCGCATCTGCATCATACCGTCACACATGCGTTGTATGTGGGTCTCGTCTTTTGTCATGGGAAGCCGTAAGATCCATATCGTCTTCTTAACTGCACACATGGGGCACTATGCCCCCAAATGCGCAGTAAGGAGAGATGATTTTCCGGGCTCTCGTGTCCGTAAATGCATTCATATCATGCACCGCATAAACATCTCTTCAGCATCATAATGAACATATCGTTCCTGCATTTGTCCGTTATCACATTCCCATTTTGCATGAGTCATTGCATCATCATGCATATGCGTTCAACATACTTTTTGTTCTACATGTTTGCTCATACATGATCCTTGTATTTTCCTCTACAAAACAAAAACAAAAAAAAGGGGAAGCATGAAAATTCATGACGCATTCTTAGTTGCATGTGTTAGGTACCATGAGCCAACCATGTTGGGATCATAAACCCATTTCTAAAAAAAAAACACAAACAACAAAACAAAATGATTGAACATGGTACCTAATGCATGTTTAACTAAGAAAGGATGTTTCTTCGGGCATCTCAATCTCATAATTACATTTTCCATGCATAGCATGCGTATTCCCGAGTCTTTCATCCCTATGAAATGTTGATGAAGTATTGGCGATCAAAATTGCCATTCCCTGGGTTATGGGGTTGAACCAAGCTCGTGCTTTTACGAAAAGGTTCATCAAGTCAAGTTGAAGTATGGAAGTAACCATCTTGAAAAAAAATGGGGGCAAAAGATCGTGTTACATCGCCGCTTCGTCTACTGCCAAGCACATTTAGGGCTGCTGATGTCCCTGTTACTTCCAGTTTCACCTTGACGAAGATGTCATGGACCATGTTGAAAATCTAAATTGATTCAACCCCATATCCAGCGTAAAAATTCGCAATACTTCAACTGTGCATCATTCGCATACATCCATGTTGTTCATTGGTTGCATTGCTCATTACATTCTTTCCTTGAAAAAAAAAACTTAACCATTGTTATAAAAAAAAACATGCTTTACGGTGCCCTCACCGAACTTGTGCTAGAGCTAGAGTAATGGGTGAAGTAGAGGAGATACAAGAGAAGATGAAGGCCGACATGGAGGCCATTAAAGAGAAAATGGCCACAATGATAGAGGCCATGATGAGCGTGAAGAAGATAATGGAAGCCAATGCGGTTGCAATTGCCGCTACCAACACTGTTGCTAAGGTGAACTCGACGTCCCCATTCGGCATCAACCAAATGAATCATCCAACCTCAGATATGGTAGGCAAAGATTTGGGAAGTAGGGATGGCCCTCGCATGATGTGCAAATTCATAACGAGCACGCCTTCCCGCTATATGGTTTGCCTCCCAACTATACGCCACCCAATGTGGCGTACACTCCCAATAAGAATGTCAATAACTCCACTCCTATACCCATTGAGAGCCTGCAACCCCAAGCTGATCATGCACATGTCTCTTAAGCCGTGGGGGAGACATATGAAATTCCCCATCACAATCTAGCCGACTTCGAGCCTTGCCTCGGATATGCCACTGAAGGGCAAGCAGTTGGTGGTATACCCCTACAAAACACTTCGGAAGGCCCTCAGTATCACCCACAACTACGCCTCTTGCATTCCACGACAAGTAAAAACCCTCATGCTATGGCAGAAATGTGAAAGCTGGATCATCTAGAGGAAAGGCTCATGGTCATTGAAGGAGGTGAAGATTATGCTAACCTAGAAGAGTTGTTCCTAGTACCCAATATCATCACCCCTCTCAAGTTCAAGGTGCTGGACTTTGACAAGTACAAGGGGATTACTTGCCCCAACAACCATCTAAGGATGTATTGTCGGAAGATGGGGGCATACACAAAATGAGGAATTGTTGATACATTCCTTCCAAGAAAGTCTTACTGGGGTAGCTGTTACCTGGTACACCAACCTGGAACCTTCTCGAGTCCACTCTTCGAAGGACCTAATGTTTGCCTTCGTTAGGCAGTATCAGTACAATTTTGATATGGTTCCGGATAGGATGCAACAATAGAACATGTGCAAAAAGGGGCACATATCTTTCAAAGAATACGCCCAAAGGTGGAGAGACCTGGCAGCTCAAGTGGCACCTCAATGACGGAAAAAAATGATGACAATAATAGTAGACACATTACCAGTATTCTACTATGAAAAAATGGTGGGCTATGCACCTTCAGAGCTTTGCGGATTTGGTCTTTGCCTGTGAAAGGATCGATGTGGGTCTGAAAAGAGGCAAATTTAGTAATCCGGCTTTGGACAAATGAGAAAACTGGGGCAAATGAAGAGGGTGAGGATGAAGGAGAAGCCCGTGCTGTGACTGCCATTCCTATACAGCCAAGTTTCCCACCAACCCAACAATGTCATTACTCAGCCAATAACAAACCTTCTCCTTACCCACCGCCCAGTTATCCACAAAGGCCATCCCTAAAACAACCACAAAGTCTACCTACCGCACTTCCAATGACAAACACCACCTTTAGCACAAACCAAGAGCACCAACCAAGAAATGAATTTTGCAGCGAGAAAGCCTTAGAATTCACCCCAATTCCAGTGTCCTATGCTGACTTGCTCCCATATCTACTTGATAATTCAATGGTAGCCATAACCCTAACCAAGGTTCATCAACCTCCATTTTTCCGAGAATACGACTCGAATGCAACGTGTGCTTGTCATGGAGAAGCCCCGGGGCATTCCATTGAGCATTCTAGGGGCCTGAAGCGTAAGGTGAAAGGTCTAATTGATGCGGGCTGGCTGAAATTTGAGGAGAATCGTGTGTAAATCCTGACATTGACAAGAGATGCCACACATGGGGCAATTTTGAAAGTTGTTGTTAGATGTCTCTAATGACTCATCAGGATCTTCAAGTTTATGCCATTATTGTAAACCATAGTTACAATGCTAAATAAAATGGATAAATTTGATATCTTTGTCCCTCATGCTCTCACAAACGCATCTTTGCTTATTCAACTTTCACCGGAATGTGGGTGCAAGCCATTGGTCTGTTTGCTCAAACAACCTGTGCTTCTGAGTTTGGACTTCCAAGACCGTTCAATCAGAGATTACTCGTTTTGCACGTTGGTGGGGGTGCCGTAAAACAATGTGTAAAGTTCAAAACAAATAAATTTCAAAATAAAAAAAAAGCATTTGATTGACTGTGTTTTCAAGACGTCCATGTGACCTCATTTTATCATTTCGGAAAGTCTGTCTTTTGGAGAGAAGTGAGTTATCAAGAATAGGATGTTGGACAAGTGGCCTCAGTTACCTTAAGGAAAAAGGGGTTGAATTAAGATACAAAGATTATTCCCCAATTAAACTTTCACTCTCTCTTTTCGGATTAACAATGCACACAGGGACAACCCTTCCCTTGTATTCAAGAATCCCCTACAACAAGAGACCCACGGTCTCTTAATTCCTTTTCAGAAATAAGAAGAAGAGAAGAAGAAATCTCTCTTAAAAGAGATGGATTGTAAAATGAAGATCAATCAAAATTCCTTATTAAATATGCAAGTGGTTGACCAAGGAATCTTTTTGAGAGGATAAAGACATTTCAGTTTAGAAAAGCTCTTAATCTTTTGAGAGGATAAAACTTTTTGGGCAATGAAAACTCTCTTTAAATTCGTGTTTCCAAGTCACCTTTGATTGTCATTCATAAAACATCTGAATAGATGTGACTCTTGGCAATTATTTTCTGAAAATCCTCTCTGGTAATCAATTACATATTATAAATTTTGAATTCAAATTTCTAGTGACTGTTATAAACATTTTCAGCTGCTGGTAATCGATTACCAGAGAGCAAATCTCAATTTGAAATGATAGAATTCTTTGGTCAAACCTTTTGTATTTTCAATTTGAAAACTTCTTCCTAAAGATTCTAGAGATCAACTTGATCATAAATCTTGATTTTCTTGGATTCTTGGATTCTTGTCTTGAATAAAACTTAGAAGCACTTGATCCTTTAGCATCATCAAGACATCAAAACATCTTGCTTCTACATAGGAGTCATTTGACTTAATCCATCAACTGAAAGATCCTTCAACTATTTCTCGTCCTTGGAAAATTCTTTTTGCAAGAATCAACTGCGTCTTTCATTCTTCCTCATTACGAGGTTGTGAAATCAACTGCGTCTTTCATTTTTCCTCATTACGAGGTTGTGAAAACAAGACAACAATTGTACCTCAAAGACCTACACTGGGGCAATGAAAGGCACCATGCAAAAAACCTTAAGCGAACCTAGGGGCAGATTAGAAGTTTTCACCCAATAGGTTCCCAGCTACAAGGTCATGACAAAAAATAACATTTGGTACCTCAAAGCCTTACACTGGGGCAATGAGGGGCATCGTGCATGAGCCTCAAGTGAACATAGGGACATATCAAAAGTTCTCACCCGTCGATGTTTTCAAACAAAAAAAAAAGGGGAGACAAGCCCTGGAATTTCAATAGATTGATTAAACGTCAAACGGCTCCATTGCCATCACTCCAAAATGGTCAAGTGACTAAATCAACCAGAATATACACTCTGAGGGAGTTCCCGGAGAGGTTTGCAAAAGATAGGATAAGGTTGCATGAATTATCACCTTTTTCAAAAGGACAGTCAATCTGTGTTTTCCAAAAAGATTAAATCAAAATCAAAATCACAAAATAGGGAAAGAATGTCATGAACATTGTGCAACTTTCCATTGCATTGCATTGTTTCATATGGGGTCAGCATTACCAAATTTCACAACAAAGGTTGCATGCGTCTGCATCCCTAAATATCATGTTAATTGCATAGATTTCCTACATCTTGTGTCCAATCTTGTTGGATGACCGACCCTTTTGATGGGCCGACCTCTTGTTTTCTCAAAAGGGTGGACCCTTGGGTACTAGTACCTATCTTCTTCAGAGGGCTACACGTCCTCGCCATCAGAGGACTACATGTCCCCCATTTTCAGAGGGCCGCACGCCCTCGCCTTCAGAGGACTACACAAGACTACACGTCCTCGTCGTCAAAGGGTCATGTACCTTCACCTTTGTAGGGCTACACACCCTTACCTTCAGAGGACTACACGTCCTCGCCTTTAGAGGACTACACGTCCTCGCCATCAGAGGACTACATGTCCCCCATTTTCAAAGGGCGACACGCCCTCACCTTTAGAGGACTGCACGTCCTCGCCATCATAAGATTACACTCCCTCGCCTTCAAAAGGCGGCACGTCCTGAACTTCAGAGGGCTGCACGCCCTCGCCTTTAGAGGGCTATGCGTCCTCATTTTCAGTGTGCTCCATATCCACACCTTAGGAGAATATAAGGTCCTTTGCCCTTAGATGCTTAACCGAGACTTGCGCTCTCGATTAAGGGGCCAGTAGTTTCCTTTCAGCGGTTCCTGGGCCACTCCTTGATATTAGAGGGCGACCAACTGTGCGAGCACATCCAGAGAGGGAGGCTATCAAGCATCTACTATGCATACCGGAGCAAGATTTCACCTGTGCCGCTGCAAAAAGATGAGTGTGGATCATGCACACCAACATGACCACTTTTACATGGATATGGATGACGTTGCTATTTAGTAACATTCTGCCCGGCGACCACAATGCCAATCTCCCCCTGCAGATGTATTGGTTGGTCTGTGCCATCATGACATAGGTAAGTATGCACATGGCTCAATTGATTTCTGATGTCATCTATTGTTTGCAGGGATCGTGCCCACAAGACGCCCAGTGGGCCCGAAGAAGTCCAACAGGGTCCTGGGGTTTCCAGCTCTGGTTACGGGCCTCTGTCAGTCCTACAGGGTGCCCGTTCCCCCAGCAAGGTCATGCCATCGTGACATAGGAATCGCACCCACAAAGACACCCAGTGGACCCGGAGAAGTCCAACAGGGCCCTGGGGTTTCCAGCTCTGGTTACGGGCCTTTGTAGTCCTACAGGGTGCCCGTTCCCCCCGGCAAGGTCACGTCATCATAGGTAAGTATGCACATCGTTCAACTGATTTCTGATACCATCTATTGTTTGCAGGAATCACGCCCACAAAAACACCCAGTGGACCCGGAGAAGTCCAACAGGGCCCTGGGGTTTCCAGCTCTGGTTGCGGGCCTCTGTAGTGCTACAGGGTGCCCGTTCCCCCCGGCAAGGTCACGTCATCATAGGTAAGTATGCACATCGCTCAACTGATTTCTGATTTCATCTATTGTTTGCAGGGATCGCGCCCGCAAGACACCCAGTGGACCCGAAGAAGTCCAACAGGGTCTTGGAGTTGCCAAGCTCTAATTATGAACCTCTGTCAATTCTACGGAGTGCCTGTCACCTCCAGCAAGGGCATCAGGCCCCTTACTAATCGAGCTTTCATCAAGAAGTACTGCGTCTCCAGGCAGGCGCAGGGCGAAACACCACAGTAGCCTGGGGATGGCCAGCAGCGGGCAACAGACGCACCGCTATCACCTCTAGAGTTCACCTCAGCTCATCCACAAAAAGGTTAGAGCGTTGCTTACGACCCATGGCCGAGCAATAGGCGACCAAGTCCAGAGCCAAAGGTAAGCAAAGTACTGGGTCAGTGACCGACAAGCCATCAAGCGTCCAGCTCAAGACGTTAAAGAAGCGCTACTAGGAGGCAACCTAGTACCTTTTAAAATCTCTTCTTGTTATTTGATCACCTTTGTTTCTCAAGTAATAGTAGGACACACCTAGTTGCTCATGATCCTAGGAATTTAAATAAAACAAGCACAAGCTTGGAAGGTAGTCATACCTCACAAAAAAAATATATATATATGTATGTTTAGGTAGAAAGATACCTTGGATATGCATGTATGTAGTAAAAAATACTTCACAAAATATATATATGTATGTTTAGGTAGAAAGATACCTTGAATATGCATGTATGTAGCAAAAATACTTCACAAAAAATATATATATATATGTATGTTTAGGTAGCAAGATACCTTGGATATGCATGTATATAGCAAAAATATCTCACAAAACATATATATGTATGTTTAGGTAGCAAGATACCTTGGATATGCATGTATATAGGAAAAATATCTCACAAAACATATATATGTATGTTTAGATAGCAAAATACCTCATGGAAAGAAAAGAGAGCAAACAGAGAGTGAGCAAGAAAAGAAAATAAGAAAAAAAATAAAAAAATAAAAGTTGTCTAGCTAAAAAACGACATGCTTGTGGAAAGAGATAACTTCCAGCTTTTCTTTGAAAAATTCACTGATCATAACCAGTTTTTGAAAAAATGTGTATACATTGGAAGGGTAAATGCAGTGAAAAGTTTTTCGAACACCCAAGATATACTCAGATGAATGCACAAATTGATAGAAGAACATATTTTGGAAACACTGGGTTGACTTAAAATAGGGAAAATGAATTCTGAACCCTAGTGTCACATGACCATAAAAACTTGATGCTTGAGTGTCCACATGGGTGCATGCATGACCAGTTTTGCATAAAATTTCCAAATCATCATTGTTGCATGTGTATCATGGAAATAATGTAGGACGTCCCCTTTATCCCTGAACCGCTGGCCAAACCCTGACATATATCATGACCAGCCGTTCTACAAGCCTTGAGCCAAAATCCCAACTTACCATAAACCTTGACCCAGGGTGGGAATGTCAATCCTTGCGCTCGGAAGAAAACACAAAGAGAAGGAAAATTCCCAATCCAAGAAAGGGAGAAGACACAAAAAGAAAAGAAAATTCCCAAACCGAGAGGAAACACAAAAGAGAAAGAAAATTCCCAATCAAAGAAGGGGAGAAAGCAAAAAAAAAGGAAAGAAAATTCCCGATCAAGGATCGGAAGAAAACAAAAGAAACATCCAGAAGGGTCTTTGGGCCAGACAATATCTGAACAATACAGAATTGTCACAAAGTAAACGAAAAAAAAAAGAAAGAAAACCACGACCTAAAGTGGCCCTCTCCCTTTGATTGCCAACCAAAATCCTGTGCGTCGGTGACTTGTTCACCTCGCACTAAACAAAAACAAAAAAAGGAAAAGGCCAAAAACACTCAAAGCCAAATTCCACACCTAAAAACCATTCCCAAAATAAGTCCTATTGATCCATGATCGCACATGTAATCTTTGATTTGATAGGAAATGATTTGCAAAATCAAGTCATGACATATCTATGGTTTGGAATTAGGATAAAACACTTACCTGTGTGAGATTGATACACTTTGAGTGATTTTCTCCTATCTTTGTTGGACCCAGTGTTTTCTCTAAATGGGCGTTTAGAAACGAAATGCTAACATCCAAAATCTCATTTACGGTTATGAGAAAATTTCATCAGCATACTCTCCTTCCCCGATAGACACATTTTTTTTCATCCAAAAGGATATGTTGCTCTGATCAGTTGGAAGTTTTGTCTCTTTACTAAAGCATGTTCGCATTTTGGTGAAGAAAACACCGAGACTATTTTTAGTCTCACAGTTATCAAGAACTACGTAGGTCTGAGTTTCTCATCACAAATTGAGGATACGTAGGAGCAAAAGCCCTGCTTTTGTCGACCACCCCACTTTTTGTTACCGCGTCCCAGGAGTCCGGTGTCATGCGAAGCTACATGACTGTGGGATCCCCAAATCCGTATGTTCCATCATTTATCATTCGTATGATATCTTGTTTCTATGACTTGAGGGCCTAACGTTTGTTTCGTGTTGATTGACTTTGGTTTTGTACATACATATCGTTTGAGTTGTTACGTCGGTACTTGTTTCGTCGTTGTCAATAATGTTTTTTCGGAACCGCGTAGAGTTTTTTCATTTAGGAACGTCGTCCTAAAAATAATAAAATAAAATGAACCAAAAATCCTAATAAAAAGAAAGAAGCGCTGTGAATAAAAGTCATGTTCATAAAGAAAAGAAAAAGGTTTTTATTTATACATGTATGTAAAAGGAAATGTGTATAGAAGGATTCTTGTGTGTAAATGATGCGTGGAAAGGAATTCTTGTGTGTGTGAGCAACGAGTGTATATGAAGAAACCTTTGTGTGAACCATAAGGGTGTGTTGGGAAAAATGAAAATCTTTGAATGTAAATAGGGTTTGTATATAGACCGTGTGACGTAAGAAGAAGAGTTCTAATGCATGTACAGAAGAAGTTTGTCATAGATGTATAAAGAAAGATTTTCCTCATAAAGAACCACAAGTGTATAGTTTTAGTGAACATATTTAAAAATAAAACAAAAAGTAAAAAGAAAGAAAGACCGCAAAGATCGACATGTTGTAGTTAAGAAGTATGAATCATTCGTAAAGAGCAAACGCATCTTCTGGAAACAAGGGACTGATGCTAAGAGTTTATTTTCCGGAATGAATCGAGATAAGGATGGATGAATGCATTGAACTGATGAAAGAACATAATTTGGAAACGTTGGGTTTGTCTGTGTAAATTCCCAATCGTAGTGTCACAATGCCATAAACGGGATGCTTGAGTGCCCCACTGGCTGTAGCCATGACTAATTTTGCACGTTATTTTCAAATCATCATTGTCACGCGTGCCTTTGGAATAATACGGAAGTTCGGGCCGAGAGCGACACCTTGACACCCAAATTTGTTTTGTCCCAGATATCAAGATTGGGTTCCCACGATAAAAGACCCCATTGAAACACAACCTTAGACCTTTTTGAACCTTGGCCTGTAAAAAAGGAATCCTCATTCTTTCCCCCGAAGCAAAGGACAGCAGAATCTCCTCAAGGGAGAGCGAATAGAATGCTAAAACCTGATTTCCCAAAGAAAGGGATGGGAAAGGAGAAATGAAAAGAAAGAAAAAGAAGAAATCGAAAGAAAGAAAAAAAGAAAAATGAAAATAAAGAAAAAAAAACATAAGAAAGGAAAGAATGATTCCCGATCAAAGATCGAAATGAAGTGAAAAAGGAAAAGAAGCAATTCTCGATCAATGAAAAAAAAGGACAGAAATTCTTCAAAGCCAGATTGCCACTCAGGATCATTCTTGACTGGCAATATCCCACCCCACATGAACAAAGAGGAAAGGACCAAAACACCCAGCTTCCTATCCAAAAACGTTGACCTCGAGAAAATCCTATTGGTCCGTGATCGTACGTTTGATCTTTGATTCGATAGGAAGTCGCGTGCAAAATAGAGTCATGGTGAAGTTGTGGTTTGGGAATAGGATAAAACACTTGCCTTGTGAGTTTTATACACTACGAGTGATTTATTTTCAGCTTAGCCCGATGTTTCCCTACGTGTTCATTTGAAAGCTAGAAGTTGACATCCTACCCTTCATTCTCGGTTACAAGGAAGATTACCCTTGGCACAAGTATATTGTTTCTCTAGGATGTGGTGCTCTCGCAAATGATTTATTTTTCTTTGCAAAAAGCATGTTATCCTTTTAGGTGGAAAAACCCGGTGGACCGTTCGGTCCTGTCAACCCCTTTTCCGGAGCCACATGAATGAATTGCGTTGTCATTCATGTGTATTCCACTTTTCGAGTTTGGAGCTGTGTTCCATGATTTCCTAAGAGAGGACCCTCAAGGCAATCCTCCATTCTCGTCCTTTTCCGGAGCCACATGAATGTTATTGCTTAGGGCTGTTCATGTGTCCTCCACTTTTGAGTTTGGAGCTGTGTTCCATGATTGCCTAAGAGAGGACCCTCAAGGCAATCCTCCATTCTCATCCTTTTCCGGAGCCACATGAATGAATTGCATTGTCATTCAAGTGTACTCCATTTTCGAGTTTGGAGCTGTGTTCCAGGATTGCCTAAGAGAGGACCCTCAAGGCAATCCTCCATTCTCATCCTTTTCTGGAGCCACATGAATGAATTGCGTTGTCATTCATGTGTATTCCATTTTCGAGTTTGGAGCTGTGTTCCATGATTGCCTAAGAGAGGCCCTCAAGGCAATCCTCCATTCTCATCCTTTTCCGGAGCCGCATGAATGAATTGCGTTGTCATTCCTGTGTCCTCCATTTTCGAGTCTGGAGCTGTGTTCCATGATTGCCTAAGAGAGGACCCTCAAGGCAATCCTCCATTCTCATCCTTTTCCGGAGCCACATGAATGTTATTGCTTAGGGCTATTCATGTGTCCTCCACTTTTGAGTTTGGAGCTGTGTTTCATGATTGCCTAAGAGATGACCCTCAAGGCAATCCTCCATTCTCATCCATTTCCGGAGCCGCATGAATGAATTGCGTTGTCATTCATGTGTCCTCCATTTTCGAGTCTGGAGCTGTGTTCCATGATTGCCTAAGAGAGGACCCTCAAGGCAATCCTCCATTCTCGTCCTTTTCCGGAGCCACATGAATGTTATTGCTTAGGGCTGTTCATGTGGCCTCCACTTTTGAGTTTCGAGCTGTGTTTCATGATTGCCTAAGAGAGGACCCTCAAGGCAATCCTCCACTCTCATCCTTTTCCGGAGCCGCATGAATGAATTGCGTTGTCATTCATGTGTCCTCCACTTTCGAGTTTGGAGTTGTGTTCCATGATTGCCTAAGAGAGGACCCTCCAGGAAATCCTCCATTCTCATCCTTTTCCGGAGCCACATGAATGTTATTGCTTAGGGCTGTTCATGTGTCCTCCACTTTTGAGTTTGGAGTTGTGTTCCATGATTGCCTAAGAGAGGACCCTCCAGGCAATCCTCCATTCTCATCCTTTTCCGGAGCCACATGAATGAATTGCGTTGTCATTCATGTGTATTCCATTTTCGAGTTTGGAGCTGTGTTCCATGATTGCCTAAGAGAGGCCCTCAAGGCAATCCTCCATTCTCATCCTTTTCCGGAGCCGCATGAATGAATTGCGTTGTCATTCCTGTGTCCTCCATTTTCGAGTCTGGAGCTGTGTTCCATGATTGCCTAAGAGAGGACCCTCAAGGCAATCCTCCATTCTCGTCCTTTTCCGGAGCCACATGAATGTTATTGCTTAGGGCTATTCATGTGTCCTCCACTTTTGAGTTTGGAGCTGTGTTTCATGATTGCCTAAGAGATGACCCTCAAGGCAATCCTCCATTCTCATCCTTTTCCGGAGCCACATGAATGTTATTGCTTAGGGCTGTTCATGTGTCCTCCACTTTTGAGTTTGGAGCTGTGTTCCATGATTGCCTAAGAGAGGACCCTCAAGGGAATCCTCCATTCTCATCCTTTTCCGGAGCCGCATGAATGTTCTTGCTTAGGGCTATTCATGTGTCCTCCATTTTCGAGTTTGGAGCTGTGTTCCATGATTCCCTAAGAGAGGACCCTCAAGGCAATCCTCCATACTCCACCTTTGTTCGGAGCACCATGAATGTCATTGCCTAGTGCTGTTCATGTGTTCTCCATTATCAAGTGCGAAGCTTCTGGTGACTGGGAAGCACGTTATTCTGTTGTTTTCCAGATCGGTTCCTTCGCCAAGTATGTGTATATGTGTATATCTGTATTATATTCGTTGTTCTGGTTGTTGTTTGTATTTTGTTTTGTGCAGAAGAAAAAAAAGAAGTAGAGATGAGAGTCGTCATCGCGAAAAGGGCAGGACGGACGAAATCAGTGTCCTATCTTTGCTTTCCTCTTATCTCCGATGAGAGGTAAGTAAAGAGGGGCAACTGTCATACCCTAATTTCGTCCGGGGATTATTACTTGATGACATGCAATCTTTGGTTAGCCGCTTTGAGATACTTGGCGTACTTTGTTGCACAATAAATGAAGTCCCGAGACGTCTAAGAAATCTAAAGGAAGTAGGCTTGCGCGATCCGTGAAATGCCGTAATGTGGCGGAAGTCGAAAAGAGGTGTTGTTGCGCAATCCGTAAGTTTCCGTAACTTCTTCGAAAGCTAAAAAAGAGTAAATACATAATCCGTAAGTATTCGTAACCTTGCGGAAGGAAAATAAGTATCGTTACGAAATTCGTAAAGTTTCGTAACGTTACGGAAAAAGAATTACAAAAAAATAGAAAGGGGGGGTGCATTTAGTAAAAAGGGGGGTGTAAATAGCAACCAGGCCCACTTCGGCCCTCCAGAAGATTCCTCCAGAAGGCTGTTGCTTTTAGAGGAAGCAACCTTGCTCGCCTGGGCGAGCTTGGCGGCAAGCTTCTCCCCTATTTTGCTATAAATAGGGGAAGAAGTGAAGAAGAAAAGGGTTCAGCCCCTTAGGCACTTCTCTCTCTTTCGAATTTGCTGAGGAAAATTATTTCCGTGAAGAAAATCCAAGCCGAGGCGCTTCCGTAACGTTTCACTGAGTAATTACGCGAATATTCTCGACCGTTCTTCAAAGATTCATCATTCGTTCTTCGTTTTCTTCAGTCTTCAACGGGTAAGTACCTCAAACCAAGCTTTTCAATTCATTATATGTACCCGTGGTGGTCCACATTGTGTTTCATGTATTTTCATTCTCGTTTTCATTTACTTTTTATACCCTCTTTTGACGTGCTTAAGCCATTTGTTTAAGTCATTTCTCGCTTAATCTAAAAATAAAATAAATTTCCACCGATCATTTGAATTGTATCATCCGTTAATTTTGGTTAAAATGAATTCCGACCGTTCGGTCGTGCCGCAACCACGTTGGAAATCAAAAAAGAGGTAAAATAATAATATAATAATCCAAAAATATTTTTTAGTAAAATGAAGCACAAAAAATCAATCGGACGTTTTCTCTTTGGGATTTCTCATTCTTAATTGAATTGACTAAATAACTAAAGTGAAACTAAGGCTAAAATCAACTCGCCTAGTCAAGCTCGTCCACAAAAATAGGTTTTTGAAAGTTCATCATTTTAGTTTCTTACTAAGTAAAAAGAATCATTCTTAAGGTCCAACGCCTTAAAATGATCACCCCTCAAGTAAAGAGAATCACTTGATCCATGTATAAGGAAGAACTACGTAGGTCTGATTTCCTCTCCAAAGGAGGGTACGTAGGAGCAAAAGCCCCGCTTTTGTCGACCTCAAAAAAAATAAAAAGAAATAAAAGTTAAGATAACACAATTCCACAAATTCTAGAAATAAGGTTGTTGTCTTTCGAGACAAACGTAAAAGGTGCTAATACCTTCCTCAAGCATAAATACAACTCCCGAACTTAGAATTTTCATTTTGACCGGTTTCCTTTGGTTTTCCCGACGTTTTCCACAAATAAATGTTGGTGGCGACTCCGCGCACCTTTCCTCCTTTGGAAAGCGCACCCGTGAGCCCCGCCCTCGCTCGCCTGCGAAGGGCACGTTGCGACACATAGGAATGTGATTTTTGTAAAATTGGGATTGTGGGACTGTTTTATATATATGGAGACAGCATAAGGGATCCGAAATGGGTGCCCAAGTGCAATTCCAAGCTTAAAAATCCCAGCTCTTAGCTTCAATGCAAGGCAACACACTTATGACCAAGAACCTAAATTTTGGTTTTGGAAGTAGAAAAGCGTGAAAATTAGGACTTGCTTGTGAAAGTTTTTACTAGAATTTGGGCTGCCCCATGAGGGGTACTTGGCAACTAGGTAGCGTGGGAAATACTTTTCAATGGTATGTAAATATGTGTGTAAATATAGGTAGCATGGAAAACACCTTTCAATGGTGTGTATATATGTGAACATATGGCATGAAATTCCTTTGCAAAGTGTGAACGAGTATCTTCCTAAATGAATATTGAGGTCACTTCCTAAATGAATATATGATGGCATGGAATTCCCTTTTGAATGCAAGTGTGTGCATGACGTAGTTAGCTTTCCAACATGCATATACATAAATGTGAGTGAAACAATAAAAGTTTGTATGATATATGTTTCAAATATGTGTAGGTAGTTTGTGATAGCAAATGTTTAGGTTGTGATTAGGTGTAAATTTTGACGCAATGCCTTGAGCATGATAATGTGTGTTCTTTTCAAATGCATATATATGTATGGCAATTAGAATGTGTTGGATGTCCTTGTACGTTGACATAAATAGTAGGATATTCTACACATACGCATGTGCATAAATATTTTACATTAAAAGTGTGCATGAGTTCGTTCTAAATCGGAGGGATTAGCATGTCATTTTTGTGTTAAGATAAGCTTATCTTGTGAAACTACCCAAAATGTTTGTCTTTTTAGGAAATGGCCCCAAGGAAGCTTGTCTCAAAGAGATCCAGGAAAGACAAAGCGGCTGAAGGAACCAGTTCCGCTCCCGAATATGACAGCCATTGTTTTAGGAGCGCTGAGAACCAGCAGTGCTTCGAGGCCATCAAAGGATGGTCATTCCTCCGGGAAAGACGCGTCCAGCTCAGGGACGACGAGTATACGGACTTCCAGGAAAAGATAGTTCGCCGGCAGTGGGCATCGCTGGTTACCCCCATGGCCAAGTTCGACCCAGATATAGTCCTCGAGTTTTATGCCAATGCTTGGCCTACGGAGGAGGGTGTGCGAGATATGCGATCTTGGGTGAGGGGTCAGTGGATCCCTTTCGATGCGGATGCCCTCAGCCAGTTCCTGGGATACCCGTTAGTGCTGGAGGAGGGCCAGGAGTGCGAGTATGGCCAGAGGAGGAACTAGGCCGATGGGTTTGATGAGGAGGCCATCGCTCAGTTGCTGTGTATACCGGGGCGGGATTTTGCCCGGACGGCTGTTGGGAGACGGGTGCGGATCATGCGCACCAACATGACCACCCTGACCCAGATATGGTTGACGTTGCTGCTCAGCAACATCCAGCCCAGCGATCATAATTCTGACCTCCCATTGCCGAAGTGTCAGCTGGTGTACGCCGTCCTGACACGGATGAGCATTCACGTGGCTCAGTTGATCCCTAATGCCATTTATCTATTTGCAGGTATGGCGCCGACCAGGCACCCTTTGGACCCGGATAAGTCCAACAGGGCCCTGGGATTTCCCGCATTGATCACAGGACTTTGTCAGTCGTTCGGAGTCCCCGTCACACCTAGCAAGGTGATTCAGCCACCCATCACCCGGGCTTTTATTGAGAAGTATTGCACGCAAAGATTGGCCCAGGGTGATGCACCACAGGCCACAGATGCGCCGCCACCTCATCAGGCTGGCCCAGCTGGGTCATTTGATTCAGAGTAGTATTTACGGCATGTGGTTCGCCAGCAGGCGGCCAACCACCGGGCGCACGTGTAGACCCATGACTGTCTTTACCAGCTGAGCCTCAGCCTGCAGAGCCAGGGTTTTACTTCTTTTCCATGCCCTACTTCGGATCAGTACAGGGCAGAGGTCGCATGGCCCGGAGATTGGCGTGAGGCCCAGGCAGGGGAGGCTCCCGGCGAGGCAGATGAGGCCCGCGAGGACGAGGAGATGACCGATTTGCTTAACTTCTTGGGAGGGAGCGGAGCCACATGATTGGGAGATCCCTAGATCCGTATTCCTTTTTATGTTATGTTTATGTTTCCTTTTTTCATTTTATTTTTGTTTAACTAAGGGACTAACGCTTGTTTCGTTTTGATTGACTTTTGTTTTGTGCATACATGTTTTTTGAACTGTTACGTTAGTATTTACTTCGTTGTTGTCAATAGTGTTTGTTGAAGTTCCAAAATCGCGTAGAATTTTTATTTAGGAACGTCGTCCAAAATAAAATAAAAAAATGAATGATGAAAAGAAAGAAGCGTTGTGAATAAATGCCTACGTATATAAAGAAAAAGAAAAATGTTTCTCATATATGAATGTGGAAGGAAAATGTGTATAGAAGGATTTTTGCGTGTGTAAATAATGTGTGAAAAGAAATCCTTGTGTGTGTGAGCAACAAGTGTATATAAAGAAACTTTTGTATGAACCATAGGTGTGTGTTGGGAAAAACGAAAAAAAAAATCGTTGAACGTAAATAGGGTTTGTATATAGACCGTGTGACGTAAAGAGAAAGAGTCCTAATGCGTATACAGAAAAAGTTTGTCATGTATAAGAATGAAAGTGTACAAAGAAAAGTTTTCTCGTAAATAGCAATGGATGTATAGTTTTTGTGAACATAAAAATGAAACAAAAAGAGAAAAAGAAAGAAAGATCTCGAAGGTCAACATGTTATGGTTAGGAAGAATAAATCATTCGTAGAGAGTAAACGTATTTTTTGGAAACAAGGGACTGACGCTAAGAGTTTATTTTCCTGAATGGCCGAGATAAGAATGGATGGTTTCATTGAACCGATGAAAGAACATAATTTGGAAACATTGGGTCTATTTGTGCAAATCCCCAACCGTAGCATCACAATGCCATAAATTGGATGCTTGAGTGCCCACCTAGCTATGGCCGTGACTAATTTTGCACGTTGTTTCCGAATCATCATTGTTACGCGTGCCTTGTGGAAACGATATGGAAGTTCAGCCTGAGACCGACACCTTGACACACGAATTTTTTTTGCCCCAGATATCAAGATCGGCCCCCCACGATAAAAGACCCCATTGAGACACAACTTTAGACTATTTTGAACCTTGGCCTATAAAAAGAATCCTCATCCTTTCCCCCGAAGCAAAGGACAGCGGAATCTCCTCAAGGGAGAGCGAATAGAATGCTAAAACCCGATTTCCCAAAGAAAGGAATAGAGAAGAAGAAATGGAAAGAAAGAAAAAGGAAAAAATGAAAATAAGGAAAAGGAATAAATGAAAAGAAAGGAAAAGAAGGATTCCCGATCGATGATCGGAAGAAGTAAAAAGGAAATCGGAGGAAAACAAAATAATTCCCGATCAATAAAAGAAAAAAGAACGGAAAATCTTCGGACCAGATAAATTTTTGGCAAGTTAAGTGACTACCGGCGAAGGAAAACCCTTTTTGGTGTCTCTTCCTTTCAAATTGCCATTCAAGGTCTTTCTCGATTAGTGATATCCCACCCTACATAAAAAGAAAAAGACCGAAACACTCAGCTTCCTCTCCAAAAACACTACCTTCAGGAAAATCCTATTGATCCATGATCGTGCGTTTGATCTCTGATTCGATAGGAAATCGTGTGCAAAATAAAGTCATGGTGCAGTTATGGTTTGGGAATAGGGTGAAACACTTGCCTTTGTGAGTTCTTATACACTATGAGTGATTCATTCCCAGTTCCAGTTTAACCCGATGTTTCCCCTGAATGTTCATTTAAAAGCTAAATGTTGACATCCTGCCCTTCAATTTCGGTTAAAAGGAAGATTACCCTTGGCATGAGTATATTGTTTCTCTAAGATATGGTGCTCTCGTGAATGATTTATTTTTCTTTGCAGAAAGCATCTTTGCCTTCTTAGGTGAAAAAAAACCCGGTGGACCATTCGGTCCTGCCAACGCCTTTTATTCGGAGCCCCATGAATTGATTGACGTTCATGATTCCTCCACCAACGAGTTTGCAGCCATGCATAGTGATTGCCTAGTGCAATTCTCCATTCTCGCCTTTTACTTGGAGCCCCATGAATTAATTGCCTAGCGTTGTTCATGTGTACTTCACCGTCAAGAGCGGACCCTCTTGACTGGGAAATGTGATCTTTGTTATTTTCCCGATTGGATTCCTCCATTCTCCAATGTGTTCTTCACCGTCAAGAGCGGACCCTCTTTACTGGGAAATGTGATCTTTGTTATTTTCCCGATTGGATTTTTCCATTCTCCAACGTGTTCTTCACCGTCAAGAGCGGACCCTCTTGACTGGGAAATGTGATCTTTGTTATTTTCCCGATTGAATCCTCCATTCTCCAATGTGTTCTTCACCGTCAAGAGCGGACCCTCTTGACTGGGAAATGTGATCTTTGTTATTTTCCCGATTGAATCCTCCATTCTCCAAATTGTTCTTCACCGTCAAGAGCGGACCCTCTTGACTGGGAAATGTTATATTTGTTATTTTCCCGATGGGATTCCTCCATTCTCCAATGTGTTCTTCACCGTCAAGAGCAGACCCTCTTGACTGGGAAATGTGATGTTTGTTATTTTCCCGATTGAATCCTCCATTCTCCAACGTGTTCTTCACCGTCAAGAGCGGACCCTCTTGACTGGGAAATGTGATCTTTGTTATTTTCTAGATTGAATCCTCCATTCTCCAATGTGTTCTTCACCGTCAAGAGCGGACCCTCTTGACTGGGAAATGTGATCTTTGTTATTTTCCCGATTGAATCCTCCATTCTCCAATGTGTTCTTCACCGTCAAGAGCGAACCCTCTTGACTGGGAAATGTGATCTTTGTTTTTTTCCCGATTGGATTCCTCCATTCTCCAATGTGTTCTTCACCGTCAAGAGCGGACACTCTTGACTGGGAAATGTGATCTTTGTTATTTTCCCGATTGAATCCTCCATTCCACAATGTGTTCTTCACCGTCAAGAGCGGACCCTCTTGACTGGGAAATGTGATCTTTGTTATTTTCCCGATTGAATCCTCCATTCTCCAATGTGTTCTTCACCGTCAAGAGCGGACCGTCTCGACTGGGAAATGTGATCTTTGTTATTTTCCCGATTGGATTCCTCCATTCTCCAATGTGTTCTTCACGGTCAAGAGCGGACCCTCTTGACTGGGAAATGTGATCTTTGTTAATTTCCCGATTGAATCCTCCATTCTCAAATGTGTTCTTCACCGTCAAGAGCGGACCCTCTTGACTAGGAAATATGATATTTGTTATTTTCCCGATAGGATTCCTATATTCTCCAATGTGTTCTTCACCGTCAAGAGCGGACCCTCTTGACTGGGAAATGTTATCTTTGTTATTTTCCCGATTGAATCCTCCATTCTCCAATGTACTCTTCACCGTCAAGAGCGAACCCTCTTGACTGGGAAATGTGATCTTTGTTATTTTCCCGATTGGATTCCTCCATTCTCCAATGTGTTCTTCACCGTCAAGAGCGGACCCTCTTGATTGGGAAATGTGATATTTGTTATTTTCCCGATTGGATTCCTCCATTCTCCAATGTGTTCTTCACAGTCAAGAGCGGACCCTCTTGACTGGGAAATGTGATCTTTGTTATTTTCCCGATCGGATTTTTCCATTCTCCAACGTGTTCATCACCGTCAAGAGCGGACCCTCTTGACTAGGAAATGTGATCTTTGTTACTTTCCCGATTGGATTCCTCCATTCTCCAATGTGTTCTTCACCGTCAAGAGCGGACCCTCTTGACTGGGAAATGTAATATTTATTATTTTCCCGATTGAATCCTCCATTCTCCAATGTGTTCTTCACCGTCAAGAGCGGACCGTCTTGACTGGGAAATGTGATCTTTGTTATTTTCCCGATTGGATTCCTCCATTCTCCAATGTGTTCTTCACCGTCAAGAGCGGACCGTCTTGACTGGGAAATGTGATCTTTGTTATTTTCCCGATTGGATTCCTCCATTCTCCAATGTGTTCTTCACGGTCAAGAGCGGACCCTCTTGACTGGGAAATGTGATCTTTGTTAATTTCCCGATTGAATCCTCCATTCTCAAATGTGTTCTTCACCGTCAAGAGCGGACCCTCTTGACTGGGAAATATGATATTTGTTATTTTCCCGATAGGATTCCTATATTCTCCAATGTGTTCTTCACGGTCAAAGGCGGACCCTCTTAACTGGGAAATGTTATCTTTGTTATTTTCCCGATTGAATACGCCATTCTCCAATGTACTCTTCACCGTCAAGAGCGAACCCTCTTGACTGGGAAATGTGATCTTTGTTATTTTCCCTATTGGATTCCTCCATTCTCCAATGTGTTCTTCACCGTCAAGAGCGGACACTCTTGATTGGGAAATGTGATATTTGTTATTTTCCCGGTTGGATTCCTCCATTCTCCAATGTGTTCTTCACAGTCAAGAGCGGACCCTCTTGACTGGGAAATGTGATTTTTGTTATTTTCCCGATTGGATTTTTCCATTCTCCAACGTGTTCATCACCGTCAAGAGCTGACCCTCTTGACTGGGAAATGTGATCTTTGTTATTTTCCCGATTGGATTCCTCCATTCTCCAATGTGTTCTTCACCGTCAAGAGCGGACCCTCTTGACTCGGAAATGTGATATTTGTTATTTTCCCGATTGAATCCTCCATTCTCCAATGTGTTCTTCACCGTCAAGAGCGGACCCTCTTGACTGGGAAATATGATGTTTATTATTTTCCCGATTGGATTCCTCCATTCTCCAATGTGTTCTTCACGGTCAAGTGCGGACCCTCTTGACTGGGAAATGTGATCTTTTTTATTTTCCCGATTGAATCCTCCATTCTCCAATGTGTTCGTCACCGTCAAGAGCGGACCCTCTTGACTGGGAAATGTGATCTTTGTTATTTTCCCGATTGGATGTTTCCATTCTCCAACGTGTTCATCACCGTCAAAAGCGGACCCTCTTGACTGGGAAATGTGATCTTTGTTATTTTCCCGATTCGATTCCTCCATTCTCCAATGTGTTCTTCACCGTCAAGAGCGGACCCTCTTGACTGGGAAATGTGATATTTGTTATTTTCCCGATTGAATCCTCCATTTTCCAATGTGTTCTTCATCGTCAAGAGCGGACCCTCTTGACTGGGAAATGTGATATTTGTTATTTTCCCGATTGAATCCTCCATTCTCCAATGTGTTCTTCACCGTCAAGAGCGGACCCTCTTGACTGGGAAATATGATGTTTATTATTTTCCCGATTGGATTCCTCATTTCTCCAATGTGTTCTTCACGGTCAAGAGCGGACCCTCTTGACTGTGAAATGTGATCTTTTTTATTTTCCCGATTGAATCCTCCATTCTCCAATGTGTTCGTCACCGTCAAGAGCGGACCCTCTTGACTGGGAAATGTGATCTTTGTTATTTTCCCGATTGAATCCTCCATTCTCCAATGTGTTCTTCACCGTCAAGAGCGGACCGTCTTGACTGGGAAATGTGATCTTTGTTATTTTCCCGATTGGATTGCTCCATTCTCCAATGTGTTCGTCACCGTCAAGAGCAGACCCTCTTGACTGGGAAATGTGATCTTTGTTATTTTCCCGATTGGATGTTTCAATTCTCCAACGTGTTCATCACCGTCAAAAGCGGACCCTCTTGACTGGGAAATGTGATCTTTGTTATTTTCCCGATTCGATTCCTCCATTTTCCAATGTGTTCTTCACCGTCAAGAGCGGACCCTCTTGACTAGGAAATGTGATATTTGTTATTTTCCCGATTGAATCCTCCATTCTCCAATGTGTTCTTCATCGTCAAGAGCGGACCCTCTTGACTGGGAAATGTGATATTTGTTATTTTCCCGATTGAATCCTCCATTCTCCAATGTGTTCTTCACCGTCAAGAGCGGACCCTCTTGACTGGGAAATTGATGTTTTTATTTTTCCCGATTGGATTCCTCCATTCTCCAAATGTGTTCTTGCACGGTCAAGAGCGGACCTCTCTTGACTGGGAAATGTGATCTTTTTTTTTCCCGATTGAATCCTCCATTCTCCAATGTGTTCTTCACCGTCAAGAGCGGACCCTCTTGACTGGGAAATGTGATTTTTTATTTTCCCGATTGGAATCCTCCATTCTCCAATGTGTTCTTCACCGTCAAGAGCGGACCTCTTGACTGGGAAATGTGATCTTTTTATTTTCCCGATTGAATCCTCCATTCTCCAATGTGTTCTTCACCGTCAAGAGCGGACCCTCTTGGCTGGAAATGTATTTTGTATTTTCCCGATGGGTTCCTCCATTCTCCAATGTGTTCTTCACGCTCCAGAGCGGACCCTCTTGACTGGGAAATGTGATCTTTGTTATTTTCCCATTGATTCTCCATTCTCCAATGTGTTCTTCACCGTCAAGAGCGGGGACCCTCTTGACTGGAAATGTTTTATA